>NC_063161.1:22185951-22490625 GCF_023159225.1 Perognathus longimembris pacificus | reverse complement strand
CATATAATTTGAAATTATATTTACACACAAGTGCATAGAAATCCAAGTTGTAAAGTGTATATAGAGTGGTTTGTGAAGTAAAGTAGTTCTTCCCTTTATTTTTAATTCTCTCCATTTTCAGGCTTTTGCTGAAAGAGGTTAAAGTTTTATTTATGACTTTAGTTGGTCTGAGAGATGTTCTCTACTTGGAAATGAGAGCCTTAAATACAACACTATTATTGATTTATCTTTTCTCTAATCTTACTCATTTCTACCATAATAGATGGAAATTTGACCAACTTACTAAATATATTCACAAGCATTTGGCAATTAAATTCCTTTTGGTTAAAAATATGCAAGGTTTAGAAATAAAATTTATACCTTGACTTGCCTCAGAATTCATCAGTTTTATCTGAATGCTCTGTTAATAATCAATAACATCTTCAGCTTCTAATAGAATGGGAAAAAGTAACCCCCTCTTTTCTTGTCCATCAATTTTTGAAAATAATGTCGTTCTCTAGTTTGGCCGAGATTTATAATAGGATTGGATGTTTGTGACTGTGTTTATTTTCCATTACTGGGAGAAGAAAGGAAAAATAAGGCATGCAAAAAACTTTTACTATGCCACAATAAAAATCTACCAATTTCTTAACAACTCTTTGTGTTGTTCAGGACACATTTCAACAGAAGTCCTTCTTGAAACTCTCTGGAGGGCTTTGTTCCCTCCAAGTTATCAATGTCTTCACAGTGTATAGCTGGTTCCCTGAATGTTACCATTTCTTTTTTTTTTCAAGGTTTAAAAAATCTTTATTGAAAAAGTGTGAGCCAGGTTTACAGTTATATATGTGTGTGTGTATATATATATATATATATATATATATATATATATATATTTACAGTTATATAAGTAAGGTAATGAGAACATTTGTATTTTTTGTTTTGTTTTTCAAATTTTTATTATCAAACTGATGTACAGAGAGGTTACAGTTTCATATGTTAGGCATTGAATACATTACTTGTACTGTTTGTTACCTCATCCCTCATACCCCTCCAACCTCCTCCCCCTTTTCTTTCCCCCCATGAGGTGTTCAGTTCACTTATACCAAACAGTTTTGCAAGTATTGCTTTTGTAGTTGTTTTTCTTTTTTTATCCTGTGTCTCTCAATTTTGGTACTCCCTTTCAATTTCCTAGTTCTAATACCAGTATACTATCTCTGTAATCTTATCTGATATATTGAATGTTACCATTTCATTGAGTTTTTGCTATTTGGATTCAAGGTCTTCATCTTTCTTGATTAACTTATTTCATTGGGGGCACTTTATCAAATAATAAAAGTTAAATTGGGATCTAGAGAAATGCACATAATTTTGGTTATGACTCAAATAAAACCCAAACTCAAATTGACTAAAGCATAAAATGAGATTTATTAGTTCAAGATAATCCAGAGTACCATAGTTATATTCTATGTTTTAGTAATATCTCAGCTCCATCTCTCTTGTCTGTTTTGCTCTCATATTTGGGTTTTTTTAAGCAGTCTATCTTTGTTTGATGGTCCCGGAAGGATCTGATTTACAGTTGTCTGGGCTTAAGTCCAGCAAGTTTATCTGCTACATTACTTTGTACCCTCACTGAATAAAACTCAAGGGGCAGGCTGATCATGGATGAAAGTAGTTCTATTCAGGTTTCTGATCCAATCAGTATGCTCAAATATGTAGACAGTTGAAAACCTCATGGCAGATTTAAACTGCTCACAAAGTTGGGAGTTGTGTATAGCATTAGACCAACTCCCTGAATGGACCTTGGATAAAGAGGAATTCTCAGAGGAAAAGTCGCTATGCTGCCGAGGGATTGGTGTCTTAAGCCTGAAAGCTTAGCTACTGAGAAGGCTGGGATCTGAGGACTGAGGTCCAGAGCTTGCTCAGGGGGACAAATATACTCATCTTCAATTGCCAGGATAAAGTCAGAAGTGGAGGTGTGGCTCTAGTGGTACAGTGCCTGCCAGGAACAAAAGACTAGTGATAGCACAAGGCTCTGAGTTCAAGGCTGTGTACCAGCACACACACAAAGAGATGGAAAGAAAATCTCTTTTCTCTGTTACAGTATTCTATTTTGAATGTGTCTTCGCCAACGCTCAGATATTGAAGCTTCATAGCTAATATGATGACATTTAAAGATGAGACCTTTAACAAGTGCTTAGCCTGTAGGTTTGCTCCTCTTGTAAGTGGGATTAAACCCTCAGAAAGGGGACTTCACACAACATAGTAGGCCCACTTGGCCTAAGACTTCTTACCATGTATGGATGTTTCCGCTCCTCTTTTTTGTAGAAAATTATGTCTATGAACCATCCTGCAATAGGAAGGATGACTTAGTCAAACAACTGAACCTTTCTGTGCCTTAATATTGGACCTTTCATCCTCCAGAACTATGAGAAAATAAATCTCTCTTCTTCATAAACTACTCAGATTCAGACATTCTATTATAACAGCATAGAACAAATTGAGGCAAAGAAGAACATTTTACCACTTGCAAATGACAATACCACAAGGAATATACTGTAGTGAATCAGTGTTCTATGGAATGAGATCTAGGATATACCTAGCTGCAGTTCTCATTTACAGTTAAGAACAAGAGAAGTTCAGAATAGACAAATATTTACATGTGGTTCATTGGTCTTCTACCTCATTACTTGGATTCTGACTATAAAACAGCAAAACCAGAAGTCAGTCAACAAGAAAAGGAATGAAATGGGCTTAATAAATGCTTTCTTTGTTCCTTTCCTTCATTCCAAATATTTAAAATAATTTTAGTAGATTGGGAAACATGGCTAGATGATGTCATGATGGCTTCTTCAACTATACAAATCTGGATGACATAACCTATTGAATATAACAAAATACTTTCATCAAATTCTCTCCATGTCATACAATTTATACTAAGGGACTATTTTTCAGAATTTTCTAAAATTTTTTATCCTCAGCAAAGGAAAATATAACCTACATTAATTTCATAAGCCTGAAAATTTATTATTCAGTCTGAATGTACAGCTTCTCTTACATCTTGTATGTAACTGACTTTCTATTCTTATCTTAATGTTCATTAATAAGAAAAATGGAGAAAGACATAGTTTGAAAAAGCACACTATTTTATTTTGGATAATTTTGGTTATGTATGTGCCAATTCAGCTTCATTAAGAATAAATTGTTCCTGTAATACTCCATGTTTAAATATTTCAGTTAGCAATTAAGCTTGGAACTTTTCCTGTGTTTTATTTAAGAACCAATATAACTTGACATGTTAAATAGATGTCTTGAGAATGTATTCTTCTTTCTGTGTTTATCCTGCAAATACAGAAATTTTTTAATGTTCATTTTAAATATATCCAAAAATAGCAAGAAAAGAAAATAGCTATAGAGATGGACCCGAAGTATTACTAATAATCACTATTTCCATGATATATGGTTTTCTAATGAAATTTATAAAAAAAACCCAAATTTTCTTTTATTTACATAAACTTATTTTTTTTCAGATACTTCTAACCCAATTTGTTTCTATGATGTCATTTTAGATATAACTATAGCAATATCCTATCTTTGCTAGAGAAAATAGTGTTTGATTGGAGAAAATGATTTGATTCTTATATTCGTGGGAAAATAAATTTGAATTATTTGTAAATATATTTTGGACATTTTAAGAAATATTTTGTCCTCATTCTAGATAGTTTTGAAAATTCTATGCCTATCTCTATAATAAGCTTGCTTAAGGAAAGACTGTTTTATAAGAAACAATGCCTAAATTTAAGTATGATTTAGGTTGATTTGAACGTGACATGTGCAGAATAATCTATTAACCGATCTCTGATTTCATAAGGTAGGGAAAACTGAAAAGACAGGGCATTTTGGGCAAGAAGATTTTCCATCAGAAATTAAATTTGGGGAATTGGACTGAGGTTTTTGGGTGTCACGTCTTGTTTGTTCTGTTTAAGCAGTTTTAGCACAGCTTTTTTTTTTTTGTATTAGTACCTTACTGAAGGAAGTATCAGTAAGAAATTTGAATGTGTTCAGTCTGTTGATGAGGAAGGAAAAGGAAGATGAGGAAGAAAATGATTGGGGACACATAGCATGCTAAATGTGAACTCAGTAGGTAAATGGAACTTTAGGTGTTTGTTTTAGTGTGGAAAGAATTAGTCTTAGTGGCCTTATTCTTTGGTTCAACGGAGACAGAAAGTGTCATTTTTGTCTCCATAGAATTGACCCACAAAATGAAGAACTAGTAAAGAGCTGATGTAAGCAATTTCAACAATAATATACTCAAGAAGTCAGGAAGAAGCATCAACAAAAATACTGTCTCTTCTTGTGTTATCTCATTAGAGGTATAAAATTATGATTTATGACTTCGCTATGGTCTAGTTCATAGACAATGTGTATGTGGGTTTGCTTGATAGGATTAAATGAATTCTGGGATAATTAATCATTGCAAATTTGCATTCAAATCCTTCTGTAAAATATTCATTCAGTAAGAAAGAAAGTTGTTGTATAAAGACTGAGGATTTTTTAAAATTTCTCCTTGCTCAGTAAATTTCTATATGTGCACATGCACATGGCTATCACCAAAGACAATCTCAGTGGAAAGCCTTGGGTTCTTATTGATAAACTGATTTCCTTCTATACTTGTTACTCTTGTCTACAAATATATAAGTAGACTGGATGGGTGCATAAACAGAAATGACTAGTTTTCCACATAGGAGATACAGTATCTTCTTCATGAATCATGGGCTAAGTTATGTGCTTTATGCTGGGAAGTATGAAAGCAAGAAATTTGTGGAAGTTCATGACTAACTAGGACTGAGTTCCTTTGCTCAAGTTAATTTGTCGTCCTGCAGTCAAGAAAGACCTGCAAAATGCAAAGAACACACAACTAGGTATGATGTCATATAGAAAGCTTAAGTGCTCAAAAATGACCTATTAATCCTTGCACCTAAATTGACACTTTCACTATACTTTCCACAGAATACAGAGTTCTTTTTCTTTCAAGTTGATTGTTTGAACAAAGATTCTCATTAACTTATGAACAATAGGATGAAGAAGAATGCACTTGATAAATGAACAATGAGTGCTTATATTTTTAGGTGAAAATACCATTTTACATTTTTCATCAAGAAAAAAATTATGAACACACCTGAGATGGGAAATTTGACAAATGTGTATGAATCTAAGTTCCTGTTAAAAGTTTGCATAATGTAAGTCATTAGACATAGAGTTATTGAAATTCTTAGCTCAGTGATGTTCATAAATATTGTGTACCTTGTAGAAAGGCATTTATCACCCCAATTTTGGTTCAGCAATATTTCACTCTAATTATATAGGAAGTAAAATAGTGAACGATACATTCAGAGACTTTTTCTCTTTAATTGTCCACCATGGAATAAGCAGTAATTTATCTCTCTGGTTAAGTTATGAAACAGGCTGCTGAAAATATGTTACTGATGTCTCTCACTCTTAAGGTCCAATTTTCCTTAACTGAACTCTAGAACTGGCTTTCGCTAGACAGGATAAGGCCTCTCTTTTCCTATACTCAAGATCCAATTATGTGAAGCTGTTATATTATTATTTTTCCCTATAATTTTTTGTACAGGTTCAGGTACAAGAACCCTAATTTGGCTTTGAGTGTGAGCCATGCTTCATACTTCAAACCAGTTTTCCAAGTGATTCATTTATTATTTCTGAAACACTATCATACCTAATTATAACTCAGAAAGAAGTCATTAATGATCTCAAACACAAATTCATTTTCATTTTGTAAACACCTATGATGAATTGTAGGATGGATACAATGGTGAATGCACAATTGTCTAAGAGAGACTATCATGTTAACAGGGTAAGATTATTATCCAAGTTGGTACCAGCCATAATATGAGACCATGGTGGCTGCTCTTAGGTTGAAGAATATACTGTCTTAATCAGAATATTGGTTAAAATAGGGACTTCTGATTGCCTGTCTTAATTTCCAATCTTTCCCTTAAATCATCATCAAAAATGAACTTCACATTACTCAGTATCCATTTCCCCAGGTGGTATTCAGTTGAATATATGCTGGCCAAAGGAGGGTCAAGTGTTTCACAGAAGCTTTCCTGAGTAGCTAGTTTAAAAGAGAGAAAACATGTTCTCTCTGTCCCTTATCCTGCTACTTAGGCCACATCTTGTCTAATCGGAGATGTGTAGGATACCAGTCACACCCTGGTTTCAGTGAAACAGGAAGCTGAGTCAAGTCCTTTCATAAGAAAGTTTTAAATTTCCTTTTTTTAAAAAGCAAAAATGTTATATATGTTTTTATTTTGTATTGTAAAGGTGATGTAAAAGGGGTTACATAGTCAGGTAATGAGTACATTTTTTTTAAACAGTGTCATCCCCCCTCTTCTTATTTTCTCGCAGCTTTTCCCTACCTTCCCTCCTCCCTGAGTTGCAGAGTTCCTTTCCAACATAGTGTCTAGTGAGTATCACTAAAGCACGATTTTTGTATTGCTGTCACACCCAAGCTCACCTTTAAACTATCAGGTAAGAAGCGAAAGATAACCTCTTTTCCTCGGTTGTCACTCTACTTGATTTTGATGCCCTGTGTTTTATATATACATTTATGTGAACTAGGAAAGGGAAGGGGAACAACAAAATGGTGAGACAAAGGACAAAGGGCCAAACAATGCAACAATGTTACTCAAGATATTATGTTGGAAATGAACTTTACAACTTGGAGGGAGGAGAAGAAGCGGGGAGAGAAAGTGGGAACAAATGAGGGAGGGGTAACACTGTTCAAAAAGAAATGTGCTTGACAATAAATTTAAATCAAAAAGAAGAAAACCTGTGCAGGGCTAGTGCCATCTACAATAACTTCACAGGAATGAATAGGAATTAACGTAGTGCTATATTGGAGGGTGTGTGGCTTCCTGGGTGATGGGGGCAGGTTATGCTAAGGAAGTCAAGTGACCAGCCAGCATTTTAGGAAAAAAAAAAACCATCTTTCTTGGTGGGAGTGGAGAGTTTGTGTAAAACACTAATGTCTGGAGAATCTTGAAGCCAGACTGAAAAATAATAGGTAATCAAGAAAATGTAGACTGTGAACAGGCATTTGGACCAGAGAGATGCAATCACCTGCCATTTAAGCATATAGATGTGGAGATAATGAATGAGCAGCAGTCCAATTGTGATAAACAGTTACTGGGTGATAGACTGGGACTGGCCAAGGGAATGGAAAGTGGAGAGACATGTACATACACACCCTCATTTCTCTAGTCATCCTATTCACCACTCCAGACAGTTTGGTTCTAGCATGCCACTGGCAATCCAAGTTATTTTGGTGGAAGATTATTATTCTCTATTTTTTCTTTCTCTTTCAGAATGTAGGTCCTTCTTAGCATTGTTAAATATTTAGTACTGCTCCCAGTTCAGTGGCCTGGCACATAAACTGCCCTAATTTAAAACATTTTTTTCAGACTGTGTTAGTGAGTTTCTCCAGAAAAAGCAGAAACAATAGTGTGCATTCCGGTGTGCCTATGTGTTTGAGGGTGTATGTGAGCATGTGTGTGTTTCAATGATCACGTATACCTGAATTGACAGAGAAGCTGAGGTTAAGGACTTGGTTCATACTATTGTATAATCTGGAAAATTTGTAACTTACAGGACAGGGCTTGTAGCTATAAAATGAGGAAAGCACTGAAATCAGAACTTGAGTCCAAGACAGTCTAGAGTTTGAATTCCCTCTTCCTCATACAATCCTAGTGTTCTAAAGCCTCCAACTGATGCAAAAGGTATGCCACATTAGGAAGAATATATTTTATTAAATTATACTTTTTTAATGGAAATGTTATTTAAAAATTAGCTCACAGAGACATGCACACTGCTGTTTGCCCCAATTCTTTGGTACTGTTGCCTACACATGTTGGCATTATATTAACCATCACAAACATCTTCAAGGAATATGCGTCACCTAGCCTTCAAAGTTAAGCCTAGGTCAGTATTTACTTACTCCTTGCTTGTTTTTGTTACCAGATAATACTTACCTTTTTTGACAGCTTCATATTGGTGATTAACAAATTATCAATTGTAATCACTCACAAATTAATTTCTTTATTATTGATATTAAAAGGAGAGATGAAAATATCAATACATGCTTTTTAAGTGGAAGACAAGAAGAATAGCAGGGAGAGAAAGAGAGAGAAAGAGAGAAACAACACTGAATAACTTGGAATAGATAAGTAGGGAATTGAATCAAGACTGAATCAAGATATTATTGGAAAAAGGTGTGGATCTATTGAAATAGACATGTATGAAGAAAATAGTTTCAAAACTTAATGAAGTTTCTTTTTTTTGGCCAGTCCTGGGGCTTGGACCCAGGGCCTGATCACTGTCCCTGGCTTCTTTTTGTGTAAGTTAGGACTCTATCACTTGAGACACATTGCCACTTCCAGCTTTTTCTATATATGTGGTGTTGAGGAATTGAACTCAGGGCTTCATGTGTACAAGAAGAGCATTTTACCACTAGGCCATATTCCCAGCCCCTCAAAATATAAGGAAGTTTAAAGAGAAAAAAAAATCTGTCAAGCCCTGGAGTGTATTGAACTAAGTAGCTAGCCTCTGTTTATGTGCAGTGACTTCAAGTGTACATCATCCAAGTCCAACATTTTTCTAGTTTGTCCAAGAACTTACCAAAACAGAGATGTCTACAATGATGCTAAAGAGAAGGTTTGACACCATCTTGCTGTGTAGTGCAATAGGCTAATAATGTCTATGTTGTATAGCTTGTTTAATGGTTCTATTTTTTGTTTTTAGGATGAAAATGTGTTGATGGTATTTTCTATACCAGTATCATTTTAATTTTCATCATATTTCTTGAAAGATAGCAGGATGGTATGAATTGATATATGTCTTTTAGGATCATAGGACTTTTTTTGGTCGTACTAGAGTCTGAACTCTACATGAGCCACAGTCCTAGTCATTTTGGCTTTAGGTTATTTTCCAGATAATGTCTCACAGTTATTATCCATACTAGTTTTGGTTGATTACCCTCCTACCTAAAGCTTCCCATGTAGCTGGAATCAAAATAACATTTTGACTAGACTAACTTCAAATTATGATCCTCTCCATCTATGTACATAGATCTTCTCCATCTTATGAACATAGTTGGGATTACAGATATAAATCATTATACCCAACCTTGGGTTAACTGTATTTCTTGTGTAGTGACTTTGTTTCCAGAAAGAAAGAAGACAGGCTGGGGATATAGCCTAGTGGCAAGAGCACTTGCCTCGTATACATGAAGCCCTGGGTTCGATTCCCCAGCACCACATATACAGAAAATGGCCAGAAGTGGCGCTGTGACTCAAGTGGCAGAGTGCTAGCCTTGAGCAAAAAGAAGCCAGGGACAGTGCTCAGGCCCTGAGTCCAAGGCCCAGGACTGGCAAAAAAAAAAAAAAAAAAAAAAAAAGAAAGAAAGAAAGAAGACAAAAGTTGGGGAAGATAACATAAATAAGCCAGTGTTTTTTTGGTCCTAGAGATATGCAGAAGGTAAAAATTATGTTTATAGTGTGGAGAATAAAAGCAGAAACTTCTTTCATCCAGGAGACTAATGTATCTTTGATATATCAATCTATGTTGCTTTGTATTTGTTTCTTACACAGTGAAACACAGTAAATGGTGTATCAATTGTACAGTCTACAACAGAGTTTCTCAATCTGGAGATTACTACGTTTGGGGATGGATAATTCTTTTTCAGTGGGTAGAGGCTATATTCTGACATTATCAGAGGTTTGTCAGAAGTGTTGGCTTCTACCAATTAATTCTGAGTAGCAGCACTTTGATTTTGTTAGCTATTCAGATAGGAACTCCACTTATTGCCAGATACCTTCAGGTATGTATAAACTCTCTTCCCATTTCCAGTGCAAAACTACTTCCCTACTAGTTCTCAGATACAGTGTAGAGCAATCATTCTCAGTGTGACTCAGTTTTAGGGTTGTTTGTATGTGTAAATGTATGTAGTTAAAAGAAGGCATTTTGCCTTGCTTTGTTAAAACGTGGGTAGGGTAAGACAAAGGACAAAAGTGAACCAATGCAATAGTGATACTTCAAGACATTGTATTGGAAATGAACTTTATAATTTGGAGGGAAGAATGGGGTTGGGAGGGGAAGTAGAAGAAAATGAAGGAGGGGTAAACAATATTCTACAATACTTCACCTTACTTATGTAACTGGAACCCCTCTGTAAATCACCTTTACCATAAAATAAAATAAAAAAAATATGAATAGGTATTTCACATGAATGGGTCTACTCAATTTCCAAGATCATCTGTCCAGTAGCTTGTGATAATAGTGTGTCTACCTTTAGTTTAAAATAAAGATTTTGTTAGAAAAAAACAAATTAAAAGATTTGAGGATTTTGTAAATAATCTCTAATGGTTTTCATTAATGGCACTCAGAAAATTATCACTGAGTAACATTCCACACTGTTTCTACTGCCATCTAATGGAACATTTTAGTACTACAATGATTTATTTGTGGGAAACAAGACTATATGATGACAAAGTCTTAAGAGAAATGGCAAAGGAGCACCAAAGAAATGTCCTCATTACCTTATTTAAGTAACTACATCCCCTCTATTTATCACCTTTAGATAAATTAAAAATGAAACCGATTAAAAAAGAAAGAAATGGCAAAGAATGCATTGTCATTACGCATTAACTCGTGCTCTATATTTACCCTAGATAAGTATGGCTCTTGAAGTGCAATATTAGCTTCTCTGTACTTCCCAATAACCTCGATAGAGGATTTTAAAAATAAAACTTTAAAAAAAATTGACTGTGGTACAAAAGAATCACTGTCTTCCATTTCAGTGCCTTCCTTTGGAAGCCTAAGAAAAATGTAGATTCTGGGTATTAATTTTTTTGAAATAATTTTTTTTTTTTTTTTTTTTTGGCCAGTCCTGGGCCTTGGACTCAGGGCCTGAGCACTGTCCCTGGCTTCTTCCCGCTCAAGGCTAGCACTCTGCCACTTGAGCCACAGCGCCGCTTCTGGCCGTTTTCTGTATATGTGGTGCTGGGGAATCGAACCTAGGGCCTCGTGTATCCGAGGCAGGCACTCTTGCCACTAGGCTATATCCCCAGCCCTTTTTGAAATAATTTTAAGCTCATCGAAGACTAAAAGGCCCATGGAAGCAGAATCGATTTGCCTTCTTCAACGTCTGTAGCTTTTCACTGGAAATGGAAACTTTGACTAGTATTAAAATGCTACTTGCATGATTTTCTAGCCCTTTCAAAACATTACGAGCTGTCATGCAATCCAGCCCAGGTGAAAATGCTTCTCTGGAAATTCTTCTTTAAGATAAAATCCATACCTCGAATGAGCTGCCGGGCACGCACTGCGTGTGCACCACTCAACCCCTGCCTTGCCCCGTCGATGCTTAGGTCACCACCTCCTATGCTTTCCTAAAGCTAGAACTTAGTCTCAGCTCCATCACAACCTATCCTTTCCCCTGTTCTTCAGGGTACGGATTTCCTGAGACCATGACTAAACATGACTGTAGGCTGCTCTTCCTTTGATTCAGTTTGAATCCTGTGCTAGCCTAGCATACTCCCACGAACTGGCAGCCACGAGTCTGAGTCGCCAACCTTCACTTAGAGAGAACATCATTGACCAAGAGCCCAGGTGTCATGGCTGAGTTTGGGTCAAAGTCACACCTCTGCTGGGTTTTCTAGTAACTGAGGGAGTGTAACATGACTAATAAAGATTAATCCTATGAGATCTATCGTTCTGATGCATCTTCTTTAGTGGCTCCTTTGCTTTAATTTCCTTGGACTCTTCAGCAGGCTAGGAAATGTTCACTCCCTTCCCACTGCCCTTCCTCCCTCTTCACTCAATTCTAGTCATACTGTATGTAATCTGATTGCTTCTCACACTTCCACACTTTCTACTTCTGGTCTCTTATAGGAATTTCCTATAAGAAAATTGGCACATCTCATCATATCCTAGTGCAGGATTAGTTCTGCCTCTTAGAGGACCAAGTGTAACATATGCAAACCTCTGTGCATAGCAGTAACTATGTACTCAATTATTTCATATCACACTTGTACATTTCCTGGTTGGTTTTATTTATTTTTTTTTTTTACAAAGATCATGGTCTTTTAATCACTGGGGATTGATTGCTCTTTCCCCCCCTAGCCTTAGTGCAATATTTAAGAAGTATTCAATACATATTTGTCAAAAGAAAGACTAAATCTCTCATTTTTCTGAGCTTTCAATTCTACAGAGGAACATGACTAAATCCATTTGAAAAATTCAGTTACTCAAAGGCAATCTGGTTGCTATAGGATACAGAAAGCTATTATGATCAGTGTCTATTTTTGCTAGTTTGTAATTTTAGAACTGAAGGTAGAAAAATATAAATATATTAATGTTCAGGTAAAAGGCACGTGTTTGTGAGTGTGTTTGGGAAAAGAGTTGACAAGAGATTTAAAGGGAACACAGCATCTCTGTGGCCTGGGGAAATGTATGAATTTCATCAGTGATGGTATTTCATTTGATAATTTTTATACTTTTTGACTAACAGAGTATATAATAATCCAGAAAAAAATGGCAAAAATCTTGAACATGAGCGATCAGAGTCTTGGGGAATCAGCAGATTTCTTTATTTTTTACCTGACATAAAGTATTTATCAAGGATGATAGACTAAGAAGTTATTTAAAAAACGTTTCACTCATTTTCCATGTACTACTCACTCTTACTGGCTTCTGCTGTCCTGAGAATATTAAGTATGCTGCCACTTTAGGACCCTTTCCTTGACTAGCTATCAGTGTTAATATTGTTGTGTTTCTTCCAGTTTTTATTTAAACGTCACTTTGAAAGATTTGATGACTCTTTTCTAGAACATTAACTAAGAATTCAAACCCATATTTTGCATCGCCCAACAGTAGCTCCATTACTAGTGTTCTGTAGGCTGAATTTATGTAATATTGTTTGTTTGTTTTGATCTCCCCACTAAAATAGCTCAATAAAATTTGAAACTCTATTTTCCCAGTTGTATGTTACTAGATTTCTAAGTAGTATCTGCTAGGAATTTTTAAAAAAGTAACTTCTGAATGAATTCATTGTAAGAAACTACTGAGGCATTCAAAGGAAGGTAGAAATGTATGTTTGGTGTTTGAAAAGTAGAAAATACTGCATTTGTCTAAAATGACAAGGATGAATCACTTGGAGTGGAAGTGATGGGGAGCGGCAAGGACAATAGGCTGACAATCATTACAAGCTGACCAGACTAAAACTAACTTCAGTAATGGTTACACTTATAAACAGCAGTTCTAAACATTTCACCCCTGGTTCAATAGCATCAACATCAAGCATGATTTAGTTAGAAAAGGAAACCCTTGGCTTTACCTCGCCGCTACTTATTCAGGAGCTCTGGAGGCGAGATTTAACCATTTATGCACTAATGTCTTAACAGTCTTTCCAGGAATTCTAAGAATACTGAACTTCCATAACCACTGAACTAATAATATAGATAAGTCAGTGTAGGTGGCAGATGAAATGGGATTTATTGCTGAAAATTATTTAGTATTTGGACATTCCTGGAATATGCAAAAACAGTAATTCTAATACAAATAGATAAGTGAAGAAAGATAATTTTAAAGGGACATTAATCTTTTAAATCATATTGCTGTTATTTATCTGACAGTCACCTCTCTGTTTATCTTCATACTTGTATACAACCATGGACACATATTTCTATGATAATAATTCTTGAATGTTGTACACGTTTTTCTGATTAAAGCCATTGTATTTGATGAACATATTGAAAACCAAGTAGATAAATTATGAAGATCAGATTATTGCTTATCATAAATATGTAAAGACTCTATTTAGTGATATTTATCTACATCCTGTTAATATCCATCATCATAATTTTGTGACCCTCATATCATTTTTGGTATCATATTCCTAGCTATTATTTTGTAATGTTAGAAACTGATCAACACATTGTAAATCTAGGTGACACTATTTTTTATGATGATATTGTATCAAGAATCACACACAAAAACATTTTACAAGAGCATTTTATAAAAATATCTTAAAGAAACATTTAATGGTGGAGAAAATAATTCAAATAGAAAAATTAGCTGCACTTTCCACATCAACTGAAGATAAGCCAAGAAAACCACAAAAATTTCTATCAATACTTTTCTCAATTTTGAGGCTATTCTTATCAAAAATATTTCTAGAATTTAGTGGAGTTTCACAGACTCAGTATTGTTTGGCATGCTTATGGGAAAATCGAGAGGAAAATAAGCTTTTCTGTATTCTTTGAATTTAAGTGATATTTCCTCTATGATCCTCTTTAACCTTAATCAATACTCAAACTTCAGTAAAACCTTGTCTCATCTTGATTCGACATTTCTATAGATGTGCATAATAACAGTTATTTTAGAGAAAATTTCTTTTTTAAATGCTCGTGCTGCTAAATTACTGTGGAAATAATTTAATTCAAAGAGCAGTTGCACTTAGAGAAGCCAGAGTGCTCAGATGGCACTTAGTCAAAAGCCTACTGTCATATTTGAATCCTTTAGGCACCATTGAAATCTTAGGCTTTGCCGATACATTGATGGATGCTGGATGCCAAGTAAATATAGGTTTATTTGATGAAAGCCTGATTGGAATCTTCAAATAGAACAAAAAAGCATGCTAGGCTTCATTTCCTCATCAACAGTTTCCAAATGAATGAGATGGTGGAGCATGAGTTTTTGCTTTATTGCCAAACAGAACTGTTATTGTTTTTGTAATATTAGCTTGCCTTTCTCATAATGAGTTTTCACACAGATTTTTTTTTTACAAAACAAACACTTCAATTTTGTTTTATTGGTTTATTTAACATGTGATTTTGGAATCCCAGAAAATTGCATTTCTTCTGTCTTGCTTTCGTCCTTCCCTTTTGCCCTTCCTTAGGAACAAGTACTCTCAGAAGAAAGTTTTGCTTGATTTATCTAACTAAGCCTTGTCCAAGAAAACCTTTGTCATTTCTTTTTCAAAAACGTTTTCATGAAAAGAAACAACTTCTATAACATTTCAGTCCTTAATATACCAAATGGTAGGGAAAAAAATTCCCATCGGGTCCTTGTCACCCGGATGGATGCATGGACAATGTGCTCCCCACCAGCACTGTCACGCTCTCCAAGGACAATTTGCAGCCATTCTATTTTCTTATGTCAGTTTCAGCTCAGGCAAAGGCTTTAATTATATGTATATTGTCTCAGTAATGAGGAAGATCTAAGAACAGAATAGTTAAGATGCTTCTTGTCAGAAATATCATCAACCTGGTTGCTAAGAAACAATCAGGTTTTACTGAAGCCAGCAAATGAAATGGAGTCTTGGTCTTTGAAATTTTCAGGACAGTTAAAAACAAAGAAACATATACTAACCTAGAAATGAATGTGTCCCAGTGCATCAAATAGATGTGAATATGAAAAGAAGCTTTTTTTCTTTTCAAAAAATTCTCCTAGCCAGGCACCAGTGGCTCATACCTATAAATCTTAGCTACTCAGGAGGTTGAGATCTGATAGTATCAGTTCAAAGCCATCCCAGAAGGGAAAGTCTATGAGACTCTCATCTCCAATTATCACCCAAACACCCAAAAATGGAGGTGTGGCTCAGATGGTTGAGGACTAGCCTTGTGCAAAATGATCGGCCAGAGTTCAAGCTCCAGGATCAACGAAGACACTCAGACACACACACACACACACACACACACACACACACACACACACACACACATCCTTATTCTTCATATCTCTTTTATACAATAATTCCTAATTTTACAGTTTTCTTTGTACCAGGGGTATGAGCTCAGGATTTAATCTACAGAATCATATGTAGGGTACTAAATTATCCAGTGATGTAGGCACTAGTATGATGGTAATTTAGAGATTAATTTTGCCTAACATCACACAGGTAATAAATGGAAAAGGACTAATTCAAATGGAAGTACTTAGTCAGAATTCAATATCTCAGTTACTTCATTACGTTGGTCTGTGTGGCAAAGACATAGAATTATATGGCTATTTCTTTAGAATGATAGAATGATAGATAGATAGTCACATACATAGATACGTACATACATTAACATGTTCATATATATGCATATACATATAGTACATAAGCAGAGAGATTCATTGTTTTATGCAGAAGCCGATGGAATGGAAAAATAGCAATACAAACTGATTGTCTCTGTGGCAGACATTAGCAGGCCACTTTCCCAAAACCACTTTCTGTCCTAACTAGACATGAAAATTAAACCACATTTCTCAACCTCCCTTTTGCCCCGCGGCATCTAATGGGATGAATGTGAGAGTTATGTGTTACTTGCAAGCCTGTTCGGAAAGTGCTCCCCAAGTATTTTTCTGTGTTTTGTCTCCATGTCAGCAGTGCTCAGAGTCTGGACTCAAGATGAGTAGCAGTGTCATCATTGCAAATGCAAATTCTAACACTCTGTTATATCTGTTAAGTCAAAAATTTCCAGAGTAGGCCAAGTCATTTTTCTTTTCTTTTAATGTACTCACTGGGAGATTCTAATACTCTCTAGTTTGCTGAATGCACTGAGTCCCTAAAAGCAATCATAGTCCCATATAGAAAGTATATGCGTTTCTGAATGCTACATGTCAGGTTTGTCTTTCATCAGGAATACATTTCTTGGTCTTTAATCCTGACAATAGATTATGTATTTCTAGAATTACAAGAGCAAAAGTGTATTAGGGATACAGATTCTTTCTCTCTCTCTCTCTCTCTCTCTCTCTCTCTCTCTCTCCCCCCCCCCCCCCTTACCAGTGGCTTTCCAAAATCTTTTTGTTTGATTTGCCAATGTGGAGGTTTCAACCCAAGACCTGTGGAAGCCAGGTAAGAGTGCTACCACTGACCTACATCCCAAAACTTCCAGTGCTCCTTCATGATTTCCAAGTACAATTTTAGATATGAGGAGATGAGCAGCCATCTCCTAATCAAGGAGAAAATAAAGCTTAGTTTTTTGAAGACTATTTGATCAGATAGATCAGCAACCCAGGACTCCTATGTCTTGAAAAACTTCTTTGGTAGTTTTCTTTTTCTTTTTATAAAATTAGCATCTGTAGCACTGGAAACCCATGCTTGGCTGGTAAACTGGTAAACTCAAGCAAGTGATTTAGAGCTCCTGTTATCCTTGTGGACATGGAACTTCTCACAGGACTTTGGGAAGACAGCTGTTAACTTCTTTTAAAAGGTTTTTGATGGAAAATATTTTTTTTTAAATAGAAGTAACAGTCCACCATGGATCAGTATAACTTTGATTTTTATATTTTTCTAATGTGCACTATGAAGCAAAGTTCAGATGTCCTATAAAGACCAATTTATGGTATGAAAAAAAAGATAGACCAGTAAATGTAAATTTCATCTAAAGCATTTAAAGGTACATAACAAGCTTTGTTGCGTAACTTTAAGTTTTTTTTTTTAATTTTTCCTTCTGGACATCATTAGTTATTTTCTAATTGACTGTCTTACAAAATAAGTGCATTTACTCTCCCTTTCTCTCTCTCTATATGTGTGTGTATACACACACATATATAATATAATGATATCTTGCTAGCTAGCTCTCAGAGCTATCTATCTATCTATCCAGAAGCAATAAAGCTCATTGATAGTACCCAGGCCATGAGTTCCAGCCCCAAGACTACTATCACACTATATATGTGTGTGTGTATATATATATATACATACATACATGACTTTCATATGTCATTGAATCAGAAAGTTGAGGACTGATTATAATGCATAATTATCAGATTCAAATTATATTAGGTCAATAAGTATATTGCTCATGGGATTTTAGGTAGAACACATTACTCATATTTAATGGCCATTTCATAGAACCTGGTATATTTAGTCTTATTTTGTATGGTAATATAGTAATCACATTTAGTAAGTGAGTCAACCCTTTTCTGTCTTATTATGAGCTAGGTGTAGTGAAATACACCACCTTCACTTAAAAGTAATTAAAGTTAATCTTTTTTATTCAAAGCATAAGGGAAAGGCCATTGTCATGGAGTTGAGAACATTTAAAATAAGTGAACAGATGAACTCTATTGAACAAAGAACTGTTGAATGTTCATTGGAAGTTTCATTGCTGGCTTGGTTGCCATAAAATAATTCTTGAAAATTAATCAATTATTATTAGCTTGTTAATCTAAAGCAGCCTAATATGTTATGCCATCATTTATATAGTTCCATTAATTAATGATGCATCTGTATGAAACTATGTGAGCTAAATATGCAGTATGAGTATACAAAAAGTATCTCTGAAAGCTTTTATGAATTCAGGACATGCACATTTGTAATGGGCTATAATATTATATATATACATATACATATATGTGTACATATATATCAAAATCATATAGTTATATATATAAATTGGTGTGGGTTTTTGTGTGACAGTCCCAGGGCTTGAATTCTGGGTCTGGGTTTTCTGATTTTTTTTTGCTCAAGAGTAGCACTCTACCATTTGAGCTATAGCATAGCACTTCTAGCTTTTTAGTGGTTAATTGGAGATAAGAGTCTCACAGAACTTCCTGCCTGGGCTAGCTTCAAACCACAATCCTCAAATCTCAGCCTCCTGAGTTGCTAGGATTACACAGGCACCCAGCAGTGAAATATTTTTAATTATCATTAAATACCAAACAAAAGTGCAAAGGAAGGAAACCCTCAAATACTTTTCTAAACCACATATGTTTTAAAAGAGTAACAGAAACTAAAATGAACTTTTATTATCCTGTATATTTTCAGAAGATTGATGTAAGGAAACAATACTCCAGAGAAAAGTCTGCAGTGAAATCATGAATATTCCTTGTACACATTTTCAACCATGTACTCTCTTTAGATTCAAATGACATAAAACTCAACCCGAAGACTTTTCTTTCTACTCAACATTTGCTACCATTGCCTAGAGGCTTCTCTAAGAGAGGTGCCCTCCTAACATTGAATTTGAAAGCAAAAGCCAAATTAAAAAGATTCTTTCTCTTCTTCCCCAATACATTATATCCTAAACATATTTCAACTCTGAGAAAATACAACACAGTATATTTTAGATATTTTTTCTAAAACAAGCATAAAACTTCCAATGCTTCTACACCTAAAGAACTTGCTTTGTCCTCTTTTAGAATCAATTGCTGTATTAGATCTTGATTTGGTTCTCAGTAAATGGGAATGGGAATTACTAAATCATAAATTACAGTTTTTTATAGGCATTTTGCAAGATGATTGTCTATAACCCTATATGTTACATGGCATCAAAACAGAAAACACAAGTCCAACCTTTCTGGTTGTTGTTTTTGACAAGTGATTTGCAAATTACAGAGACATAGTAGCAAAAATTGTTCATTAAACTAAATTATAAGTTGATTTAAACTAAATTATAAGTTAATTAAGAGAAGAAAGTCTACTTTCTCTGTACTTATTTGTCAGATACACACACAGACATATAAAACAATGAAGTAGAAACATTTACCTTTTGGGATATAGCTCAGAGGTAGAGTGAATTCTTGCCTAGCATGTTAGAAGTTTTGGATTCAATATCCAGATATATATATATATATATATATATATATATATATATATATATATATCTGATAAACTAAATAAGTTCAGTAAAAAATAGTGAAGGGAATAAGAACCACAAAGGAACCCAGCCCTGAAACTATGTGAAGGAAGAAAAAATCACAGGAAATACAGAAAATATAGAAAACGAAGAAAATATAGTTGATTAGTTTCAATCATTTTGGAAAAATTATTTCATTTGTTGTTTATTTTTCATTTCTATAATTTTATGAATTTCATATGTATATTCATATGTATATTGGCTGGCACTTGAACAGTGCTATAGAAGTCAAATTTTTATAACTATAGTTCTTTATCATAATCATCTCTTAACATTTCTGTAGGAAATTACATTACATTTAGTACTTCCATTTGTGGGACAGTAGTGCATGTAATCCTATGCAGACAGGATGCCTGGAAAAATGACTGATTTTCATTCAAAAGGTTCATTCTTTCTTGTTTGTAAAATTCTTTGTAGTTCATGCAGATGAATGTTTAGTCTTCCCTACAACTCAGGGCAAACAAATAACAAATCTTAAAGGAATGATAAGAATATAACTCCTGTCTAACATCTTGTTCCAGTCTTATATTTGTGATTTCATGCTTTCATGTATACAGAGCTAAAGAACAAGAAGTATGGACTAAAAAAATACATTAAAGATTGTATTTCTAGTTATTCTAACTTATGCCACAAGGATATCATTTGATTTATTTCATATTTTTAGTTTACTCTTGTTTCCTTTCTTGATAAATGAGTTATGTTATGGAGATTCCTTTGATTAAAAAAAAAACACAAAAATGAGGAAAATGGCAGAGGAGCAACGGGGCACTAAGTGAGCTGTCTTCAAGAACCCAGTTTTAGTGTTACAGTGAACGACCCACAGATATAGAGTCACTCCATGTAAGCCATAAAGGTATAGAGATTTAGGCCAGGGAAGGAATATTTAGGCAGCTGGCTTGAAAATTCCCTTTGGCTTCTTTAATGATAAGTTACTTCTGTAAGGGAAATATAAAGTTACTTATGAGGACTTCAATTAAAAAATCTCTGAAGTTATAATATCATTCTGTTTCTTGAGGTATTTGACAAAGGTAGGGAGGGTCATGAAAGTACTTGAATGCAATCTATAATTTTATTTTGTTTGGCTTGTGGAGATCTTTTAACCATTGTTGGTTCACGGTTAACATTTCAGAGTTTGTGGCTTAACATACAATGTTGGTATTTAAGATTTCTCATGAAAACTACGATAGTCTGTTGTCTACTCCATTTTAAAAGACAGACACATGGCCGTATTTCTCCCTGCCCAATGTATTATTGTCAACCTGGAAGCATTTTATTTATTCATATTGTCTGTCAGTCATTTAAAGGCCATTGGTTTGTCTGCCAAGGGTCCTGTTTAGAAAATCATGTTTCTCCAAATTAAATGCAATGACTTTTAAAAAAATCTTCCTTTGATTTTTTCTTTTTTAGGATAGGTAGAGATGCTGCCCATTTGATAAACTCACAACCACCTGTATACATGTAGAGTCCCAGGGTAAAGTTGTTGTCACTATGCATTAAACAGGATAAAAAGAAAAATATTTTGTGTCATGAATAATAATCATGGAATCATCCCCTTAAAAGAAAATTCATAAAAGAAAGAATGAGAGCTTCTGTCTAAACAAGCATGATGTTTTCACAAATTCTAGGACTTTTCTCTTAAAATTATTTACTTTGTAAGCAGGGAAGACTGTTGTCAGAGTGGTATGTTTTAAAAATGGCTGAACTAATAATATAAACCAGTTTTGTCCCATCTTTACATGTGCCTTGAAAACAATATTAAAATCTAAAATTATATACCCACTATATAACTTACATATCCTCTACTATTTCATTTATTTTTGTAATATTTTAGGTTCATGAAATATGAAATTGCTGCTTCTCAAATGCCAAATTTTCTGAGGACCATTAGGGGGAAAATTTTAAAGCCAAAGAAATTAGTCCCTATACATAAAATTTTGTTTAGAGAAACCAATTTCTACATTACTAATGGAAATTTACAACGTGACAAACACTAAGAATAAACTGCATATATTGTCATTAAACAGACATATCATCAAATTTTTGTAAATTATTATAACTAAGTAGGTTTCAATTCATTTCCAATTACTTAGAAAATTTCATAGTATCCTTTCTTCATTTTTATTAAAATACTAGACATTTCACATATAAAAGGTACATGAAAAAAACTTAAATTTTTTCAGCATTTTGTTCCTCGATATGTACAACTCTGTTTGTATGTATTTGTGTATGTAGATTTCCTTAAGCATGATACTGAACTCTTTGAGGTAGACTTGGATTAACTTTGACATCTGGCCCAAAGATATAGGAAAATGATTGCAAGTAAAGTTTGTCCTTTCAAACTTCCAAGTATTTTAGATTTGCACAAAACAATGAAAAAAAACTCCATGAATTCATAGGTAGTAACTCCTTTCTAAAATTGTTATCAACCTCTTTCTTTTAAATACATTTTCAAGGCTTCTTCCTAAGAGCTGTTTCTTACTTTGGCATCCATTGTCTTTCTACTGATTTCACTGAAAAATCTTGCTAGACAAGATTTGACAAATATTTTCTGTAAAATGTAGTGTACACATTACATCAATATTGGATGACAATATGAGACATTCCATTTTACTCATCATTTTTAGTTGTGTGGATACACTGACCATAGTTTGTTTGTTTTTTTTAATTGACTTCACATTTCATCTTGAAAAGATCTGCTCTTGCATTCTTTTCTTTTCCTTTTTGCCAGTTCAGGGGCTTAACTAAGAGTGTCTGGGTGTTATCCCTGAGCTTTGTTTGCTCAAGGCTAGAGTTCTACCACTTGAAACAGAGCTACTCTAGGGCATTTTGGTTGCCAATCCGAGATAAAACTTTTAGGCCCTTTGCTGGCTTTGAACTGCAGTCCCACATCTCAATCTTTTGAGTACCTAGGATTACAGGCATGAGCCACTGGCATCTGGCTATTTTCACTTTTAAGTCAATATTTCCTAATCATATGCTATCATTATCTTATTCATTTTAACGTTTATAATTGCCTTATGAGCTCCATTTATAATATTCTAGTTTCTTTTTGGCCTTATATATAATGATGAATAGAAGAAGATTACAGAGGAAAGATACATAATACAATTGTTTAGGTGTATTTTGTTGCCAACAACTGGATTGTAGCTATAGTTATCTTTAATTGTTATAGAATGTCATATTGAATAAATAATTGGCATAACCCATATTATCTAAGAGTACAAAATATAAATTTTTGTAGGACTCAGGCCTTTGTTGGCTAAGTGGGTACTCTACATCTTAAGTCATGTCCCCAGACCTACTACAATGAAATTTGTGATACCAATGAATGATACCAGTATGAATTTTATGCTGGCATAGTCTTACCCTGGAAAAATAATGTTGGGATTTTCTAGAGCTGAATAATCAAGTGAAAAAGAAACTCAATGAAGTTTTCACATATGTCAAGAAAAACTATTATTAGTATACCATTTTTTATCCTAAGAGTATGAATGCCAGAGTAATTTGTTCTATAAATCAGAGTTCAGTGCAATTCTCCTTTCAAAGTGCAATTAACAATTGACAGCTTAATACAGGAGTGGGAAGAAATTTTTGTATTATTTGTAGCATATCTCTTGTTCCATTCTCTCACCTATAATTTTCACTTATGTCAATAGGAGTTTTTTAGTTCATTGGTGAGAGAGAGACTAAAATTTCTTCACTAAGTTTTTCAGAGGTTAAAGTTGTTATTAATCTACTAAATGCATTAAAATGTTCCTCTCTGGAGCATCTAATAAAATATACAATAAGTTTTATTTTTTAATGTAGTGAAGAAATCAGAGGCAATGACTTGTTATTAATTCAATTTAAAGTGATACACTTCTCGAAACAAAACTGTAGCTTTGCTGCAGATATTACCAGAACAAATCAGAAAATACCAAGACATTCACTAGCTCTTATATTTCAGAAAGATGATTATTTTCCTGTAAAACAATTCCAAACAAATTAGCAACTAATTTTTAGCTTTATTAAGGAATTAGAAGTGGCATTATACCTATTCTTAGCCTTATTTTATTTCTCAGTAATACTACTGAATTCCGCAATCATGTCCAAAGGCTAGTTCTTATTTATTTAGGAAGTAGTTGCTAGGATGCGAATTTGTTTATGGTTTCCTTTTTGCGTATCCATTCATTTTCAGAAGATAGGAAGAAGTAAACTTTGAAATATCTTGCCAATGTTCAACCAGATGTCAAAAAATATAGGAGAAACAAAGCTTAGTACAAAAGAATATAAATGAATTTCCAAATAAAATTCATCCTAATGAAAGGATACTATGGCACCAGCTCTGTATTTTGGAAATCGCTCAGTTATCCAAAATTACAATGTTGGTATTTATAAAGACATATTTGGAAGTGCAAACTAGTATTAATCAACAGAAAGCTCAAAAGAAGAAAAAGAAGCACAAAATGATAACACAAGAATAGATTTTCAATGTCATTTCTATAAGCTAATGACCCGAACGCCAAGGCTGAAATCAGGAAAGCAACTCCTTTTGCAATAGCCTCAAAAAACATAAAATACCTAGGAATAACCTTAACCAAAGAAGTGAAAGACCTCTATGATGAGAACTTTAAAAACATGAAAAACAAAATTAAGGCAGAACTAAGGAAATGGATAAACCTCCCATGCTCCTGGATTGGGAGGATTAATATAATCAAAATGGCAATATTGCCAAAGGCTATCTACAAATTCAATGCAATACCCATTAATATCCCAACTCCATTTTTTAATGAAATAGAGAAAGCAATCCAGAAATTTGTATGGAATAATAAAAGACCTAGATTAGCAAAAACAATCCTAAGCAGAAAGAACAGTGCTGGAGGAATTACAATACCCAACTTCAAGCTGTATTATAAAGCTATAGTAATAAAAACAACTCGGTATTGGCACAGGAGCAGGCCTGAAGACCAATGGAACAGAATTGAAGACCCAGAAATGAGCCCACAGAGATATGCCTACTTAATCTTTGATAAAGGAGCTAAAACAATAGTCTGGAAGAAAGATAGCCTCTTTATCAAATGGTGCTGGCAAAACTGGTTCAACACATGCAACAAACTAAAACTAGATCCTATACATCATCCTGCACCAAAATCAATCCAAATGGATCAAAGATCTCGAAATTAAAACAGATACCCTGAAAACACTAAAGGAAGGAGTAGAAAAAACACTTGGGCTCCTTGGCACAGGACTGAACTTCCTTAACAAAGACCCAGAAATGCGACAAATCAAAGAAAGGATGGACAAATGGGACTACATCAAACTGCCGAGCTTCTACAAGGCAAAGGACATAGCTCGCAAGATAAACAGAAAGCCCACAGATTGGGAAAAGATCTTTACTGGCCATAGAATGGACAAAGGCCTCATATCTAAAATATATGCAAAACTAAAAAAATCACATTCCTCCAAAACAAAACTGTAAAGAACCTATAGCCCCCTCAACAAGTGGGCTAAAGACTTAAAAAGAGACTTCTCTGATGAGGAAAAGAGAATGGCCAAGAGACATATGAAAAAGTGCTCCACTTCACTGGCCATAAAAGAAATGCAAGTCAAAACAACATTGATATTCCATCTCACCCCAGTAAGAATGTCCTTTATCAAGAAAACTAACAATAACAAATGTTGGAGGGGATGTGGCCAAAGGGAACCCTACTTCATTGTTGGTGGGAATGTAACCTGGTTCAGCCACTCTGGAAAGCAGTATGGAGATTCTTCAAAAGGCTAAGCATAGAGCTCCCCTATGACCCAGCAGCCCCACTTTTTGGCATCTACCCAAAATACCACAAACAAGAACACTCTAAAGCCACCAGCACAACAATGTTCATTGCAGCACAATTTGTCATAGCTAGAATTTGGAACCAACCCAGATGCCCCTCAGTAGACAAATGGATTAGGAAAATGTGGTACATATACACAATGGAATTTTATGCCTCTATCAGAAAGAATGACATTGCCCCATTTGTAAGGAAATGGAAGGACTTGGAAAAAATTATACTAAGTGAAGTGAGCCAGACCCAAAGAAACATGGACTCTAGGGTCTCCCTCATAGGGTATAATTAGCACAGGTTTAGGCAAGTCACAGCAGAGCATCACAAGAGCCCAATAGCTATACCCTTATGATCACATAAGATGATGCTAAGTGAAATGAACTCCATGTTATAGAAACGATTGTTATATCACAGTGGTAACTACTTTCAATGTCCCATGTGTATCTGTAGCTTCTACTATTGATGATGTTCTTGTATCACCTTCCTGTGGTCGTATCTACACTATCTCTGTAATCTTATGTGAGTATATTGGAAACTGTGTATACTTGTATTAGAACTATGAAATAGGAAGGGAATACCAAAATCGAGAGACACAGGGTAAAAAAAGACAAATGAATACAAAGGCAATACTTGCAAAACTGTTCGGTATAAATGAACTGAACTACTCATGGGGGGGGGGGGAAGGGAAAGGGAGATGGGGGAGGGAGGAATGAGGGACGAGGTAGCAAGCAGTACAAGAAATGTATCCAATGCCTAACGTATGAAAGTGTAACCTCTCTGTACCTCAGTTTGACAATAAAAATTTAACAAAAAAACAAAAACAGAAACAAAACAAAAGAATGGATTTAATGCTGAGTTACATTTCATGTCAGGAGATGAAATACAAAGGCAAACACATATGGATGAGGTGTGAAGATTAAACATTCATCATAGTAAAGGTATTTGTAAGCTAGAGCCGAATGAATACAGTGCATTTGTACATAATAGCAAACAATTCACACTATATTGCTGGGTAGCATTGTATTTGATCATTATATTCATAATACTGTTAAAAACAAGTATGGACTATAAAGAGAAGAATAAGAATAATGATGTTATTCTTATATGTGTCAGGAAATTTTCATGGTGATTTATGAGCAATTACCACATTTAATCCTCAGAGCTATCTATCAACTGAATACTGTTATTAACTTCATTTGATATATGAAAAAAATTAGACACAAAGTAATTTAGCGATTTTGTTTTGATTGCACAGTTAGTGTTAAGAGCCTGAGTCTTGCCTAAAATTTCCCACTTGTGTCTGGATGGTTAGTTATTCACAATGCTATTTAGCTTTCTCAAGCAATTCCTTCCTAGTTAGAGATTGCACTCCCTATTTCTATCATAGTCTCTTACCTAAGACTTACAATGTTGCCAAATGCCAAATGCACATTGTTTTTATTATTTATGAAATAGAAAATATGATCATGCTCTTTCTTTGTAGGAAGGTCTCAAGCCTTCCTTTGTACAATAGCCACAATTGCAATATAAAATTATCTGTGCACATGAAGAGAGAGAGAAGGAGGGGGGGAGAGAAACAGACAGAGAGAGAGAAAGAAAGAGAGACATTAAAGATTAAATTAGTTTGGTATGGGAAGTAGAACGAGGAGCTCAAATCAGTCATTCAAAGTACTAAATAGAAGTATATTTCTTTCAATAAATTGATACTGAGGAGAAGCTTCCAACCTTACTCAATGTTAGAGGAAAAAAATCTCCTAGAGGGAGTAATCATATGCATTTCCCTATCAGCATTGATTTTATCAGCATTGCCACCTGAGTTTAATTTGTAAGTCATAACTTTTCATGAAATTCTTCCTTACACAAAGAGATAAAGCCATATGGTTTTCTTTGTCAGGAGCAATAGTTTTCCTTCTAATATTTATTTTTGTGGTGATATATGAATAAAAGTGTTTTGATAGAAAGAATTATTGATGTTACTAATATTTTTTCAATAGCCATAATATTCAAATATTTTCCAGGATCTTTTTTTTTTTTTTTTGGCCAGTCCTGGGCCTTGGACTCAGGGCCTGAGCACTGTCCCTGGCTTCCTTTTGCTCAAGGCTAGCACTCTGCCACTTGAGCCACAGCGCCACTTCTGGCCATTTTCTGTATATGTGGTGCTGGGGAATCGAGCCCAGGGCCTCATGTATAAGAGGCAAGCTCTCTTGCCACTAGGCCATATCCCCAGCCCTCCAGGATCTTTTCAATATCTTTGTTCATCTCTTGTAGAGAACTCTGGAAAGTTTAGGTGTAAAAAAAAATCCTACCTTCTGATGTCTGAAGTGACAGACATAAATGCAGAAGACCTCTGATTTCTTCAGTCTTTCATGGGAAGACATTCCTCAGGCTGTTCTAGTCAACTCATTATGTGGACTTTGATTCTATTTTTGTTCAACTTCTAGGAAACTGTGACATTAATATTTATTCTTTCTTGCCTTGAAATTAGTGGCAAGAATTCACAGGTGTATACAACTCTGCAAATGAGAACACAGGCCAGAGGACTCACTGGATGCTGGCATGACTTAACTGTGGTTGAATGGATGCCAACCAATCTTTACTTACATACTGTACCCATCTTCATTATTAATTTTTAGTTTTTTAACCCTCTTATATTTACTACTTAACTTTGTATCTTACACCTATAATTTTTTAAATTTAACTTTATTGTCCAGGTAATGAACAGAGGGGTTACAGTTCCACAGGTAAGGTGATGAATACATTTATTATTGAACATTCTTACCCCCTCCATCATTTTTCTCCCTTTTTCTCTTCCCCCTCAGTTTCCCCCAAATAGTAACGTTCATTTCCAACATATTGTCTAGTGAGTATCACTGTTGCATTGGTTCACCCTTTGTCCTTTGTTTCACCGTTTTGTTGTTCCCATCACATCCCCAATTCAGACAAACATATACAAGGCATGGTGGGGCTGGGAATGTGGCTTAGTGGTAGAGTGCTTGCCTAGCATTCATGAATTTCTGGATTCCATTCCTCAGTACCACATAAACAGAAAAAGCCGGAAATGGTGCTGTGGTTCAAGTGGTAAAGTACTAGCCTTGAGCAAAAAGAAGCCAGGTACAGTGCTCAGGCCCTGAGTTCAAGTCCTAGGACTGGCAAAAATCAAATACAATGGCAACGGGGGATAAAACCATAGGGGTAAAATGAAAGAAAAAAGAAATAACTTCACACTGTACATTAAAAACAACAACAATGAAAAACTTCTTGTCTTCATATCGTGGAGTTGATTTGGCTAGCATCATTTTAAATGGTCATATGTACATAGCTAGTGAGCTATTGCGATCCTTTGCTAGGACTATTCTAGACAGATACTAATTATTACAAATGAAGTTAACCATGTAGTCTGCGTTTCTTTGAGTCTGGCTTACTTCACTTAGTATAATCTTTTCCTAAGTTTTCCATTTCCTTACAAATGAGGTAATGTCATTCTTTCTGATGGAAGCATAGAATTCCATTGTATATACATATACTATATTTTCTCCATCCATTCATCTAATGAGGGGCATCTTTGTTGGTTTCAGTAGTTTTCATGGTTGTGATAGTAGTTTTAGTATGACCTTGTTTGTGGTCATTTGGGTGAATGCCCAGAAGTAGAATTGCTGGGTCATAGGGGACATACCCTGAAAACATAATAGGAAGGAATAGGTAAAACACTAGGGCTCCTTGGCACAGGTGGAAACATTTTTAATAAAGACTCAGAAACACAAAAAATCAAAGAAAAATTGCACAAAGGGGATTGGATAAAACGTAGGGCTTCTGCATGGCAAAGGACATAGCTATAAAGATAAACAGACTGGAAGAAGGGCTTCACTAGCCATACAAAAGACAAGAGCCTCATATCTAAAATATGCTTAGAACTCAAAAAATTAAATCCCCCCAAAACAAATCCTCAGATAAACAACCACTCCTTTAATAAGTGTGCTAAAAACTGAAAGAGAGACTTCTTTGAAGAGGAAGTAAGTATGGACAATAGACACATGAAGAAATGTACAACACCTCTGGCCATAAAGAAAATGCAAATCAAAACAACACTGAGATTCCACCTCACTTTAGTTAGAATGGCCATTATCAAGAAATCTAACAGCAACAGGTACTGGTGAGGATACACTTTTGGTGAGAGTTTAAACTTGTTCAACCACTCTAGAAAGCAGTAGAAAAATTCCTCAAAAGAGTAAATCTACAAATTTTGAAACCCCTACCATGTCTTGTAACAACTCCAATTGCTCTCATATGTAACTATGTTGGAGGGTTAAGTGATGTCTTCCACTATTTTTGACTGTGCTATACTACTATACCTGTAGCAAGAACAGCATTTAGAATTGGCACTACTGGGTCTTCAAGATAGTTGGGAATAATTGACTTTGGGGAATTCAGGTGATTAAAATCCCTATTAATAACTTGATCTCAGATAAGCAAATCTCAATGGAAAAACACACAAACAATGAGAATAACAAAGCAATATTATAGCCACACAAGTCAATTCCACAAGATTTGAATAATAAAGAAATGGAGGAAATCTCAAAATTGAATTCAAAAGAATAAAGAGAATGAGCAAATTAAAGAGGAAATATATAAATAAATTCAGAAAAAAATCCTCAAAGAAAAAAATATATAGCTGAATGAATTTAGAGGAGATTATGACAACATTTTAACAAAATAAGGAAGACAGTACAAGATATAAAGGGCCCATTCAATAATTATATAGAAATCAAAAATCAAGTCAATATTCTAGAAATGAAATGCTGTAACTCAAAATAGATGAAAGAGTCTTTAGTTGATCATATTAAATTGAAAGTAGATGACCAGAACTTGAAGGCAAGATACACGTTTAAAACATTCAGATGAAGATAAAAGAAAATAAAAAAGTTTGATTGGAACATACAAGTTACTTGAAATACCTTTAAAATATCAAACCTATGAGCCATGGGCATTGAATAAGGAGAATTAATATAAGCTAAAGACATAAAAATTTCAATATAGCAAAAGGAGAAAATTTGGATAAGTTCAAAACTTAGGAGAACAAGAACAAGGGAACCTCCAAATTAGTAAGTAAAATATACAGTAAATATCAGCAGAAAATTGTGAAATGGAGACCAAAATTTTTAAAAAGCAATCAAAAGTATCTATGAAACAAAACAATGATGATTGGAAAAGATAAACAAGCTTGTCAAACCCTTACACAGACTAATCAAGAGGACAGAAAACCCAAATTCATAAAATTAGAAATTAATATAGGATATCATAAAAAGTATCAGAAATTTAGGGAATTATTAGGCAATATTTTGGAAATTTATTTACTAGTAAACTGGAAATTGTAGAATAAGTGAATAAATTTTTAGACCTATATTTCTTAACAATTTCAATTACCTCGGTAAACATTACTGAAAAAAATCTTAATAAATAAGATTCGTGAAAACCAAATAAATTGAAGAATATATTTCACAATAATCACTATAAGTCAAAAGTTTTAGGTTTCCCTCTAACTTTTGGAATGTATCTTAAATCCATTCTTACCTTTCCATGTATCCCACTCACATGAATCAAACATTTTCATTTGTTTAAAACTACTAAAACTCTCTACAAACTCAAGTCCTTTTTCTCTTGTTTGACTCATGTTTCACATAGTTACAGACAAAATGAAAGAAAATGCAAGTGAATATGTCAAACAGTTCTGCTTAAATGCCTTTATTTTTAGGGTAGAAGTTAGAGTGGAAAATTGTATTCTCTTGACCTGAAATATGACTATTTTATCAGCCTGACCTTTACATACATACAAATTTTCACTTAATACTCAACCAAGAGGAAAAACTCATGGTTCTTAACACATTCCAGTCAAGGTCTATGTTCCTTCTATTTGGCTGCCTGTAACACATTTCCTCTCCTTACTCCATAGCACTTGAGAAAAAATTAGGTTCCTCTCATGAAAATTTACATACTCTCTGGTAATTTCGTTATTTACTGATCTACATCATTGAACACAGCCAGCCAAACAGTTCACAATAATTCAATAGACTGAAGTCCTGACAACAAATCCCATATCTTGCCTTGGAGAGTCAATTCTATATTTTTCCTATTGTTTACCTAACTTCAGTTACCACTCTGTGCTCAATCACATCAAAAATCATGACTCACAAATACAACAATGGTTTTTACATTCTAATAACAGATACTTAAAAGATGTAAACCATACGTCATGAGTAGAATCATGGTAATAGGCAAATACCAAGGAACTTAATTGGAATAACAGAAGCATATAAAAAGCCACCAACATAGGTTTTCCTCTTTTTTAATGGACAATGGGTACTAGGGAGCCAAGAAAGTCAGTCTTGAATCCTAATTCCTGGGTAATAAAATGTAGTTAATTTTGAAAGTAGATTTTCCAGAATTAGAAACTAAAGGAGTGTGAGGAGTGTATTTCCCAGAACATAATTATTTCTTTTAGCTTTTGCTTGTGGTATGGACAAGAACATTTGGTATTACCTTGCTACATGTACCACTTTCCAGGAAGATTCCCCCAAATAATTATGTCTTGTGTGGCTTAGTGATGCACACAGTTCTAAGACGTGTGCTTAGAATATCTTGTCATTTGCAAATGGCATGAGGGTACCACATAAACATAGATGGTACAATCTATTACACATGTACAATCTTCTACGGAGCCTGTTCTTCCTAGACAACAAAGCCTCAAACCATATATACCAAATATTACACGTGTTTCTCCTACTCCTTCCTTTAGAGTTTTCAGGGTATTTATTTTAATTTCAAGGTCTTTGATCCATTTGAAATTGATTTTGGTGCAGGGTGATATATAAGGATCTAATTTTAGTTTGTTGCATGTGTTGAACCAGTTTTGCCAGCACCACTTGTTAAAGAGGCTATCTTTCTTCCAGACTATTGTTTTAGCTCCTTTATCAAAGATTAAGTAGGCATAGTTCTGTGGGTTCATTTCTGGGTCTTCAATTCTGTTCCAGTGGTCTTCAGGCCTGTTCCGGTGCTAATACCAAGCTGTTTTTCTTACTATAGCTTTATAATACAGCTTGAAGTTGGGTATTGTAATTCCTCCAGCACTGTTCTTTCTGCTTAAGATTGTTTTTGCTAATCTCGGTCTTTTATTACTCCATACAAATTTCTGGATTGCTTCCTCTATTTCATTAAAAAATGGAATTGGGATATTAATGGGTATTGCATTGAATTTGTAGATAGCCTTTGGCAATATTGCCATTTTGATTATATTAATCCTCCCAATCCAGGAACATGGGAGGTTTATCCATTTCCTTAGTTCTGCCTTAATTTTGTTTTTCATGTTTTTAAAGTTCTCATCATAGAGGTCTTTCACTTCTTTGGTTAAGGTTATTCCTAGGTATTTTATGTTTTTTGAGACTATTGCAAAAGGAGTTGCTTTCCTGATTTCAGCCTCGGCGTTCGGGTCATTAGCATATAGAAAGACCACTGATTGTTGAAGGTTTATTTTATATCCTGCAACTTTGCCAAAGTTTTGGATCAGCTCTAGTAGCTTGGGAGTAGAGTCTATGGGGTTCTTTAGGTATAGGATCATGTCATCTGCAAAGAAAGTTTAATTTCATCTTTTCCTACTTGGATCCCCTTTATATTTTCTTCTTGCCTAATTGCTCTTGATACAAATATTACAGACAGTAGTGACATGTTGGTATTTGTGTATCTAAACATATTTAACTGTTGAAAAGATAATAGTAAAGATATGATACTAACGGTTAAAAATAGTTCACCTGAAATGGAATTTGCAAGCCCTGTGATTGGTCACCAAGTCACCAAGTGAGTAGGGAGAAAGGTACAGGCCTGAGACATTCATATCCTCTACTATAGACATTATAAGAACTGTAACATCTACATAATATTTATAATGCATGTGTGTGTCAATATTTAAAATAAATTAGATTATATTAATAAGTGTTTTACGTCATAAGTTTTCCATTTTAACTTGTCTTTTTAAAAGATTTATCTTGAATCACGAGCATGTTATATCACTGTGCAAACATTTATTTTTTTCTTTCTTTTTTTTACAATGTGAATCAAATAAAATACACTGGTTGTGAACAAAGGCTAACATAGTTTAATCCTCTCAACTGTGAGTAGGATTGACGGAACTAAATCAGTACTTTAAAAAGTTTACTTTTAATTCAGGGGCTGGTGGCTCACACCTGTAATCCTAGCTACTCAGGAGGCTGAGATTCAAGGATCAAAGTTTGAAGCCAGCCTGGTAACCATCAGAAAATCATATTCAAATCTAGTTCTTAAAGAAGCTAGTCCAGAAGCATAAAAATTATATATATATAATGTATATACATATATGGATATATATGTGTGTATACATATATATAGTGCCTTATTACTTTGCATTTCAACTGTAGCTATCATTTCTCTATGTTACTATCATTTACATTTCAAGGGTTAATAGCATTTCTCTATGACTTGTACCAGTAGGTGCTGAGTTACTTTAGCCTACTACATTTCCCATAATTCTGCACAAGTTTGGTTCCACCCAGCTAGCTCTTTTGTCTTTTTTTTTCACCATCCATAGTATCTGACAGGCTACAAAAAAAATCTGATTTCAAAGAGATGCTGACATTCTGTATTGCTGTCATCTAGGAATGTCAATGCTCAATATTACCCTGCTAAGTGGAGAAAGGTAAGAGAAATTGTTACAGGTCTTTATATTTTCTAATCATTTCAGAAATAGAAATGTTTTACTTTCAACCAATAGCTTTCAGTTATTTTTGTTTTAGTATCTATGCAAATCAATGTACAGTGAAATTTTTGATTGATAACACAGGAATCTGCATTCAAAATGTGAGTAGTTCCAAGTATACTGAGGAAAATCTTTATTAAGTTTGCCAAGCAATCTGAACTCAACTACATGTATGTAAATATAAACTTTGCACAAATAAATGAACTGTTACAAAAGTCATAGCTGCTACCTTACCAGATTAACATGCTATTATAGCATTACACAAAAATAGGGTTTCGTTAGGCTAAAGGTTAAATGTTTTCCCAAATGTCATCAGAAAGTAAATATTAACTTTTCTATTCTCAAGTCATCTTGTTATATGAAGTACCTTTTTTTACACTTTGAAGACATAATTTAGTTTAAAACAAAAGACATTGAGAACATTTGAACTTGCTAAGAAAAATTTAATTATTCTGGTAATAAGAGGACTTTTTGAGAACAAAATCTATAATTGAATAATCCTGTTTTCCAATTACTGTAGATTGTGGTTCTGTCTTAATTTTATGCATTTAAAGATTATATTTGATTATTTACTGCCTGGGATAGATATACAATCAGTATATTTCAATATTGCATGTATGTGGTTAATCCAGTTGCAAATCATTATACACTTATTTAGTAATTAGCAGTGTTCTTCTAAAAGGAATAATATACATGCATCATTTATTTTCAGTACAGCTTAGCATAATTATAATATGTAATTTAATATATTAAGCTGTTAATTAAATGCAGAATACATAATATATACCAGAGTAGTGCTCTGAAGTTTTGTCGCTGTGTATTTTGTAGCCACTTGCCTTTCTGTCCCTTCTTCCTGTGCATGGGAAGGCATAGTTAGAAAAGAGGGAATATTGAGAAACAAGGACAAACACAAGAAGCCCCGAGGTAGTCAACAGTTCACACTTCTCCAGGAAATGAGAAAATTGAGTTTGCCTTCTACCTCCTTTCCCATGTCTGTACTCTGTGCTTTCAAAGATATGCATAATTAATAAAGCAGCCTTAAACAGCCTACATTAGTGGAAAAAATAGAAATATAATATTCCTCAAAACTTAATATATGCTTTCCCCACCTTCCAATTAGAGAATCTATTTTTATGAAGATTCATGTACTTGGCAAGACAGAACAGTATTACGTTTTTAAAGTCACTTCCAACTTAGCTTCAGTGTCCTGTAAGATGACATTGTTCAGACCTTTATCTTTATTCTGCCCAAGAATTTAGCACTGCCGTTAGTATCACATCCACATCATGCATTTATCAAAGCCTTCACACACAAATGCTTAGTTTTCTTAAATGGGAGATGGTACTAAAGCTTGTTCTGGCTATTATGTTTTCATCAAAGTTGTAATATATATATATTTAATTTACTGGAGTTGAAATGAGGACTTTCAAAGGTAACCTGAGTTGACTGGAATACTATTGTTTCTTCAGGTCAGCATGATCCAAATCCAAGATTATAAGCTTAGAATCTGTGTTCTTAACCTTCTACTATGTGCTTTGAATGTCACAATACTTCAACACTTCTTGAAACTTCTTCCGTTCTTCCTCCAAAGTAGTGGAACAAACTTGTTCATCTATTTCATGTTGCTCATTCTATTTTTTTGTGTCTGGATGTGATGCCTCGTGTCTGTAGTCTCATCTTCATGGAAAGTATAGGTAGGAAGATCATAATCCAAGCCAGACTTATTCAACAAAAAGTTCATATTGCATCTTAAAAAATTACTAAAGAAAAAATTAAATTAAAAAGGGCTAAGATATGTTTCATGCAGTAGAGCAACTTCCTAGTAAGCACGGAGGCCTAAGTTTAAACCTGTTTCACCAAAGAATTAGAATAGCTAATGAATGATTGCAGATATTTTTTACAGTAAACAAAATATTTGTTCATGGTCTTCTGTCATCCTCAATTTGGAAGGGCCCAGGCAGGTCCAGGCAGACACATGTGACCCTAGAGAATACCTATACAGATGCTGTTTAAGAATATAAGGAGCAAGATCCAGGCTACCTTGGATCAGGAGAAAACACTGAATTCCTACACACTCTGTTATTCTTGATACCAGAACAAGTAAAAGTATTGACTGGAAGTGCTGACCAGAAGGTACTGATAAAGCTGATCCACCTTTGCTCACAATAAGCCTCTGTTCTGATTTAAGTGCGTTGTCTATATCCACCATGCCCTAGTGGTAGCTGGTGCCCCAAATGGATTTTTGAGATTCCCATATGTATTCTGAAATACTTGACCTCCATTCAAAGGTTAAATTTTTGTTATTAGCGTTTCTTCCTCCATGTCTTTAGATTTCTGAATGTTACATACTGGCCTTCCCAACCACTTGGTCTTTCTTGGAGCTCTTTCCACATGCTGATCTCTTGTTGACTTGCTTTCCTAATGGAAACTACTTATAGAAGAGACTCATATATATCATAGCCTGAAACCCCTTAGCTCCCTTAGCTTGACATAAATAAATCATCACTTCTGCCAAGATGTCCACAATGTAAGAATAATTCATTGGTCTTACTTATGGAGACAATTAGCCATGCTGTCCATTTTTGCATCAATGACAGCTTGATCTGAGAAGAAGAATCAGTATTTAGAACATAAAGTTTCTATCAGCCTGTGAGAAAAAATTATTACAATGCTTCATTTTTATTACAGTTTTATATATTATTTTTTGAAATGTGTAAAAAATGGAAAGTTAATATATTTATGATCCTTATTGCTTAAAATTATTCTTGAAGAAACAACTGAAAGGAGTCCTCTTTTCTTTTTTCCATCTCTTCTCCTTTCCATCTCTTCTCTTTTTCCATTTTTTCTTCCTTTCTTTTTTGCCAGTCCTGGGCCTTCCACACAGGGCCTAAGCACTGTCCCTGGCTTCTTTTTGCACAAGGCTAGAACTCTGCCACTTGACCCACAGCGCCACTTCTGGCCATTTTCTATATATGTGTTGCTGGGAAGTAGGGCTTCATGTATACTAGGCAAGCACTCTTGCCACTAGGCCTTATTCTCAGCCTCTTCTTCCTTTCTTAAAGAAAATGATTGATATTATTTAATGAGTATTCTTTGTGTGCCAGAAACTAAGACTGTGAGGATACACAATTGACTGGAAAGATTCTCTGCCTTCAGAGCTTAGATAGGGAAAATACACAAGCAAGAAAAATTGTCTAGGAAAAATAATGATACATGGAAATTAGAAAATAACATGGAAAAATACTGGAGAAATGCATCTCATACTTTTAGATTGACTACTCAGGAAAACCTTCACAAAGTAAATTGACGTCATTCCATCCATGTCTCTAACAGAAAAGATGAAAGACAGTATCAATAGCTCTGAGTTTGAAATGTGATTGGAATGTGTGAGAACAGCTGGGAAATTTATGAGGATAGAACAGAGAGAAATGATAAGAAAAAGTAATCAAATGGCTGGGAGATATAGTATGGACAAATGTGTTTATTAGAGTAAATGCTTTAGTTTTTATAGATGGAAAACAAAACCACAGGATTTCTGAGGAAAGAAGAAATGGATCTCCTTCTAGTTTAATGTGGCAGTGACAGGTGTGTTGAAAAAATAATGAGAAGTGATTGAAATATGCAACTAACTTTGCAGAAATTTAGGCCAATTATGTATGTGAAGCAGTGCAGTGCTAACACAGTGATTGAGTTTTGGGTACGAATTTGAAGATAAAGGTATAGGAATTCAAAGCATAGGAACAAAGAAATTCAAACACAACTCCCAAGTTTTAAACATAATGAACTGGACACAATTGTAATAAAGAAAGATAGGAATAGTGCTGGAAAAAAAATTGAAGTGATTTAAGAATCAGAAATTCCACTTTAGAACTGTTCATTTTGAAATGAATGTAAATTAAGTGGGCAGCATTAAGTAGGCAGTTGGATACACACATGCACACACACATACACACACAGGGAGTGACAATAAGATATTGAGTGGAGATATAAATCTAAGGGTCATTACCATATTGTTGCAACTAAAATAGAGGGGTTGTTATCACAAATTTAACAAGAGAACTACTAGGGTTTTTTCTGTTGTTGTTGTTTTTGAAAGGGGCCAGAAAGGAATAGAAAGAAACAAAGGAAAAGATGAACATGATTTCTGAGATACCAAAGGAAAATTAGGTGAATTTGGTGCTTTGAAGCTAAGAGTAAACAATGATTCAAAAATAAAAATGGACAGAACCTTAACCCATGACTGTATGAGATATATACATAGTTTGATTTATATGCTTATAAAATTTGTGTGTGTATATATACATATATGTGTATCTGCATATATGTAGAGAGGGTTGTATAAAATAGATTCATACTGTACCTAATTATCTAAAATTAAAATGAAATTAATTTAGAATTGGGGAAGGTTTTGCATCTTTACACTTAAACTTAAAAATGCTTGATTTTCAAATGTTCTGCTCTCTACCTAGAATCTTTATTTTAAAATGATTCCATGAACTTTTTGAAACCTTCAGAATAGTTGCACTGGTTGTAGTCTGTGTGTTTGTGCACATGTGTGTGTGCATGTGTGTGTGTGTGAGAGAGAGAGAGAGAGACAGACAGACAGACAGAGACAGGCGCATAGACCTTATCCATACTAGGCAAGCATTTTTACCATTGAGCTAAATACCCAGCCAGCTGTAAAAATTTTAAAATAACACTTGATCTCTTGAATTTAGTCAGCAAAGCTTCCATTTGTACAATTAGTTAACCAAAGAAAATCCAAACCAGGAATACAAAAGTTAAAACCAAGTGGGAGTAATATCAGATTGCTCTTATTTCTTACAATTTCTATTTAGTAAATAGTGCACTTCCTGTTTCTCTTTTATTAGAATGACATTGTTGCTTTTGAATGGAGCAGTTATTTTTAATGAAAAATTATTGTGAAAACAGCTGACAGTTCCTGTCCATTCTTACTACAGACTAAACTACTTTTTTTTTTTGGCATCTGTTGGTTTGACAAAGACATTCTAAGGAAGTCCTTTTCAAATCACCTGTGGAAGAGCTAAATGATTTTTATTAGGCTGACAAGATAAAAAATGTAAATGATTTAGCTGTAGATACAATGTTTTACTTTTAGCTTGTAGAAGACAGCAACAATATGTTGCATTATTTCCTCCATGAGGACAAACCATGAACGAATGAAAGGCAATTTATTAGACACTACAACTAACCAGTTATTAGAAATTCAACCCAACCACAAAAGACAGCATATTGTAAACAAAGAATTATCTGTTAGATGAAATTTCATAATAAAGTCATCAATGAAGATGAAGCATATGTTTTTTTGAAGACTGACTTTCCATACCAGAAACCAGATTGGATAGCTTCTGTTTTTCTAAGAAGAAAAAGTAAAAATCCAACTGTAGTGAAGATAAGCAAGACCTTTCTGCCCTTCTCACAACTAGACTATTGACTGCTTTAATTTTCAGTTTGAGGCTGGTAGGCATTTTTGTGAATTTTCATTATTGTGACATGCATTAGTATTAAGGGCATTTCATTAATGCTAAATTGAGAGAAGGCACACCGTATACTGCAGAATTTCTCTATGGGAAACAACAAGCATTTGGGCCCCCTCTGAAGTCCAGGTTGCTGGTTACCTACACTTGTATTTCCTCTGTGACAGGTACTAGATTGTGTTGTAAAAACTTTAGGATATATATTAAATGGTTATAGAAAAGCTTTCATATAAAAATGCAAGGCTATAGCTATAAAGAACCCAGATTCTCCTCTTTCGTAATAGTCTACTTCTATATTCTTAAACAAAAACACATTGTTTTCCACTCCATAAAATTTAAAAAGCAATGGAAATCAGGAAAAACCATACTTAAACTTTTTTAAATTATTTATTTATTTGTTTGTTTGTTTGTTTGTTTGTTTGTTTATTTAGGCCAGTCCTGGGCCTTGGAGTCAGGCCCTGAGCACCATCCCTGGCTTCTTCCCGCTCAAGGCTAGCACTCTGCCACCTGAGCCACAGCGCCCCTTCTGGCCGTTTTCCATATATGTGGTGCTGGGGAATCGAATGGAGAGCTTCATGTGTAGGAGGCAAGCGCTCTTGCTACTAGGCCATATTCCCAGCCTCATACTTAAACTTTTTAAGAGGTGGTTTCCAAATTGTGACATGTTCATTTTATATTGAGAACCTGCATGTAATAATCTGTCAATATAGTAGCTAGAGGAAAGAACACTGAATCTGAAATGAAAGAAATTTTCAGTTTCAACACCAATTACTAGAAGTTTATAATAAATCATAAAATGGTTGATTTTAAAAGTCTCTTAAGATCAATAAGAACCATGGGTTGAAATATATATTCTTTAGATAAAAATATGGTATACTCTCCCTTACATATACATATTGTTCTATTAGTCACTTTACACTTGTATTGGTTACCACAGATAAAAATATTCCAATTCAAAATAAAAAAGAACCAAGCAAGATTTATCATTCATAATTTATATTTGCAACTAAAAGTATATTTCATATGTAATGTCAAACTACTCACTGAATATTTTGACATCCTTTCTTCCCAATTAAAAGCAAATTATTATTTTAGACATGATCAGAGTCCTAAAAGACATAATTAGAATGCTGAAGTGTACAAATCACCAAATGTTAAACCACTTATAAATGAAGAATCCAGAGTCCAGACTCAATCTGTACATGACACTAGATCATCTTTATGATACTCTTTCATAATAGTCTATGGGAATAGTTTCCTAAGTTTCATCATGTAAACAGAACCTTGTGTTTTCTGGTCTTCTTATACTGTTAGTTGGTTTTGCCTTGAGTTGTTCCAACTCAAAGAAAGGCACATAGTCATAAATTAAGAAAAGGGAAGAATTGAAGAAGGAACAATTTCTTGCAATGAACTACCTTATGTGTATTAACCAAGAAATATGCCATATAACTATTTCTAGTTGAAAAGGAGTCAATAAGCATATTTATAACAGTGCTATGTCAAAGCAAATGCAATTTATTACCAAAGTAGACATTGGAGAATGACCATTATCTGTCCCAATAGATATAACCACTACTGTTGTTTGAAAGGTTATTGGTGTCAGTTGTCATGAACACATAAGTTACAAGGTACACTTGATATCATATTCAAGTAAGAGAAGAATAGTTTTCATAAGTGAATCTGAATGTTTACAGAACAAATATTTAAACTATAGCATCATTCTCCTTATACTTATTATCAGCCTAGTATTATATATTTTAAATTCCAATTGCTGCTTGTAACCAGTTTTTAACTCTCATCTGAGTATCAGTAATTGATAAATGATATTCCATAATGTTTTATGTTTGTTCTTTTTATACATTAGATAAGCTTTTATAATCAAGTGAGTGGCTCATTAGAATCTGCCTACTCAAGACTCATACTAAAGTTTATTTATTGAATCATATATACACAACTCAGATTCAGTGGCATTTCACAAGCTAGAAAGGTGTTCTTTTCAAATAAAACTAGTTCCAACAACAATATTGTAGAGGTAGTAGAATTTTCTTGTTGTTGTTGTTGTTTTTGCCAGTCCTGGAGCTTGAACTCAGGACCTGGGCACTGTCTGTGAACCTCTTGTGCTCAAGATTAGTGCTCTACCACTTGATCCACAGTACAACTTCTAACTTCTTCTGAGTAGTTTATTGAAGATAAAAGTCTCATGGACTTTTCTTTCCCAGGCTGGCTTCGAGCTGCATTCCTCAGATCTCAGCCTTCTGAGTAGTTGGGATTACAGGCATGAGTCACCAGCACCCGGCTTGAGAGTACAATTTTAGTTTACGAAAATAGTTTTTAAAACTATCCTTCATTAATGTTATTCTTAAAAGATAAATAATGTTGAATATTGAGATACTGGCTTATTCGATAGACAACATATATAAGTATGTATTATATATAAATATGCAGTAGTGTATATTCAAATGTATGAACAAATATATTTAAACATATAATATATTTAAATATGTATATATAATATATTTAAATATATGTATATATTCAAACACAAAAGGCATAGAACTTATAATTTATAAATTTGTACATTAATAAAACTTGTGAAAGAACAAGGTTTTTGTTCATGTGTTTTATCATGTTTAGAAAGATCAAATATTATCTATTATAATCACACAATCTCAGAAAAGAGAACAATTTAGCCATTGGACTATTTGAACATTATATTTTTATTGCTGAAGTAATAAAGTAATGCAATAGCACAATTATGCAATTAACATAATGTAATTTTCACCATGTTATTGATACTATCTTTCTTATTCAGAGACAACTGGTAAAACCAAAAATTACATTGATTTGAAAAAATATTTAACTTACTATATGAACAGGAGCAAGTTTTAATCAAGAATACATATATTTTTGACATTTTAATAATGATTATTTTATCCCCTGCATAAAAATTCAATATTTTTATTATAGTTTACAGATGCTCAAAATATTATAACTGGAGAGCCAGTATTAAGTACTTAAAATGTTCCTCAACTACAATCAAAGAGCTGTAGTGAACTATCTTGAATTTGTGCATCATCACTTAGAATACAAGATGAGTAGAGAATCATATTAAATTTGTAGTAGGAAAGTTAATGGACCACTATTGCTTTCTAAATAATACTGATAACATATATTAAAAGTAGTTTAATACTCTGTAGAATATGAAGCTACAATAGCATTAAACTCTATTGTTCAAAATCTCATAGCTTATTAAAATTAAAAAGTCATTGAATAGTCACTGAATGTAAAACTCAGTTTTACAAATCTAGACCATAATTTTTTATGGCCACATAATGAGAGTTCCATTCATACTATAAAATTCTAAAATATACTTAGAGACTTTGAACCAGTTCAAGGCCATCCAAATAATTCAATAAAGCTCAGATTAACAAATACAAAAGAACTATCATATCTTTTTAGAATAATAATTATCAATGATTTTAAATACATAAATAATACAGTTTATCCAGTGATTAAAGAGATTTTAATGAACATAAAATTAGTAATTTCAACAATATTTTTCAAGATAATGAAAGTATGAAATTCCTCATAATTTAAATCTCATATTTTCTTTGTTATCAATATCATATGATATTAAAACCAATAATGAAAATGGTAACTACAATGAATTACTAAGTTTTCAACTAATTATTCTGCTTTGGCATTACTCAATGTTGCAATAGCAAATAGCATATATCTAAAGTAGAAAATGAAGAGGAATATTTTGATGTAATAAATTACTACAGGTAATAAGCAAGAGTTGCATTTTTATTTACAGAGATGGTATTTTAAGATCAACCTCACCTCCATCGTTCTTGATAGATAGACCCTAGAATTAAAGTTTATTACTTAAATGTCATGACTCCAAAGCTAGTATTTTCATTAAAAAATTATATGCTGTAAAGGTAAATAGACCAAATAGATTTCCCCTTAGACCAAATAATTTGGTCTATAATGAACAAATGCACAAAGAAGTATTCATATTCTAAATTGTTAGGTTTATTTTGCTTATTACACAATTCAAAGTGCTCTTACCAACAAAGTTCATCATAAAGGTAACCTTCATTTTTCTTGAAATAAAACCTAATTCTTGAATTTTAAAGATTAAGGAAAATGAAATCAAGCCAAACTACTGCTTAGATGCCACATTCTCACTTAAACTTTCTAAAATCTTCATAGAGTAATTTCCCCTCTAAACATAATCATATCACCCCTTAACAAAGACCCTGAAAGGCTACAAATCAAAGAAAGGTTGGACAAATGGGATTGCATCAAACTCCAGAGCTTCTGCACGGCAAAGGACATAGCTCTCAAGATAAACAGAAAGCCCACAGACTGGGAGAAAATCTTTACCGGACATTCAACAGACAAAGGCCTCATCTCTAAAATATATGCAGAACTAAAAAAATTACCTTCTTCCAAAACAAAACTGCAAAGAACCAACAGCCCCCTCATCAAGTGGGCTAAAGACTTACAAAGAAACTTCTCTGATGAGGAAATGAGAATGGCCAATAGACATATGAAAAAATGCTCTACATCACTGGCCATAAAGGAAATGCAAATCAAAACAACATTGAGATTCCATCTCACCCCAGCAAGAATGTCATATATCAAGAAAACTAATAATAACAATTGTTGGAGGGGATGTGGCCAAAAGGGAACCCTACTTCATTGTTGGTGGGAATGTAAACTGGTTCAGCCACTCTGGCAAGCAGTATGGAGATTCCTCAGAAGGCTCAATATAGAACTCCCCTATGACCCAGCAGCCCCACTGTTGGGTATCTATCCAAAAGACCACAAACAAAATCACAGTAATGCCACCAGCACAACAATGTTCATCGCAGCACAATTTGTCATAGCGAGAAGCTGGAACCAACCCAGATGCCCCTCCATAGATGAATGGATCAGGAAAATGTGGTACATTTACACAATGGAATTTTATGCCTCTATCAGAAAGAATGACATTGTTCCATTTGTAAGGAAATGGAAGGACTTGGAAAAAGTTATACTAAGTGAAGTGAGCCAGACCCAAAGAAACATGGACTCTATGGCCTCCCTTATTGGGAATAATTAGTACAGGTTTAGGCAAGCCATAGCAGAGCATCACAAGGCCCAATAGCTATACCCTTAGGAACACATAAGATGATGCTAAGTGAAATGAACTCCATGATATGGAAACGAGTGATATATCACAGTTATAACTACTTTCAACGTCCTATGTGAATGTGTAGTTTCTATTATTGATGATGTTTTGTATCACCTTCCTATGTTTGTACCTACACTATCTCTGTAATCTTATCTGAGTATATTGGAAACCGTGTTTACTGGTATTGGAAGTAGGAAATTCAAAGGGAATACCAAATTCGAGAGACACGGGGTAAAAAAAGAGAAATAACTACAAAAGCAATACTTGCAAAACTGTTTGGTGTAAGTGAACTGAACAACTGGGCGGGGGGGAGGGAAGGGGGGGAGGGAGGGGGGCATGAGGGACAAGGCAACAAACAGTACAAGAAATGTATCCAACGCCCAACGTATGATACTGTAACCTCTCTGTACGTCAGTTTGAAAATAAAAATTTGAGAAAAAAAAAAAAAAACTGAGTAGTTTTCTATTGTACTCAAAAGTGCAGTCCTATCTACAGTACTGAAGAGAGAAATCATTTACAAAATATAATGAAACAAGAAACTTTTTAAAAATACATGAAGAGCAAATGTGTTTCCTTTATGAGTTTCACCAATTTGATGCACACTCCAATTTCCTTCTGTTGTAGCTTCCAGGGTTCCATTGATCTTGTGGTGTGGGAGGACTGTCTGTTACCAGGAACGATATGACTGCATTAATCAAGTTGTGCTTTGGTATAATGCAAGCAAGCAAGATTCATATTTGCCTTTTTGCAAATAAACTTAAGTATATTGACATGTAGGACTTACTGACAGTCAATTTGAGTTTTTACTTCCTTTACTTCTTCCCCTCCCAACCCTTCCTTCCTTCCTTCCTTCCTTCCTTCCTTCCTTCCTTCCTTCCTTCCTTCCTTCCTTCCTTCCTTTCTTTCCTCCTCCCTCTCTCCTTCCCTTCTTCCCTCCTTCCTTCCTTCATTTATTCATTCCTCCTTTCTTCCTTTCTCACTTTCTCTATTTTGCTTCCTCCATCCCTCCCTCTATCCCTCCCTCCTTTCCTTCCTTCCTTCTCCTGTGTTTTGCTTTAGTAATGAATGAAATGATGTAGGCATTACAAAGTTGTTTTTTTTTTTTTTTACGAGAAAGAACTGTTGGGCATGGACATATTACTACCTCTTACTGACAGAGAAATTAAAGTAAAACCAATACAATGAAATGGGATTTCAAGAGCCGTTGTGTTTCACTTAAATAATTTGTTTATTGCTATACATGTGTGTGTTTTCTTTGAGTTTTGTTGGAAGGAAAGAAACTGTTCATATATAGCTCTGTTACTTTGTGAAGCATCACTTAGAAGAAGCACTGTTTTGAGGTAGGGGATTTATTTGTTAATGACTCTCCAACATATTTTCTTTTTTTGTTACTTTTTTCATATTTATTGTCAAAATGATGTACAGAGAGGTTACAGTTTCAAATGTTAGGCATTGGATACATTTCTTGTACTGTTTGTTACCTACTCTTTCATTCCCCCCTCCCCCTCCCCCTTTCCCTCTCTCCCCATGAGTTGTTCAGTTGGTTTACACCAATCAGTTTTGCAAGTATTGCTTTTGTAGTCGTTTGTCTTTTTATACTGTGTCTCTCGATTTTGGTATTCCTTTTCACTTTCCTAGTTCTAATACCAATATATACAGTTTCCAATGTACTCAGATAAGATACAGTGATAGTGCAGGTACAACCACAGGAAGGGGATACAAGAGGATCATCAACAATAGAAGCTACGGTTTCACACGGCATGATGAAAGTAATTACAACAGTGATATATCACTCGTTTCCATAAAATGGAGTTCATTTCACTTAGCATTATCTTATGCATTCATAAGGGATTAAGCTCTTGTGATCCTCTGCTGTGACTAGCCTAAACCTGTGCTAATTTCCTTTTGTACCAGTACTAGGGCCTTGCACTTGCACAAGGCTAAACCTTCATCACTTGACTCATGCCTCCTCTGAGATATGAATTTTTCAAATTTGTGAGGTCTTTTTAACTATGATCCTCAAATCTCAGCTTCCTGAGTAGCTAGTATTACTGCTGGCCAATGGGTCTTACCTTTTTCATTTTGATGAAAAAGATAAACTTATTTTCCAAGTTACCTTTCTTTAAGAATATCTATGACACCATTTTAAGAAATTACTGTTCTTTATAAAACTGTGTGTTCAAAATGTACTAAAGGCATTGTCAATACTTTTGTGTGTCTTCAGTACCTATTAAGTCTTGCATCCAACCCTTCTTCCATACAAACTGTTCTTCCAACCTTCTGATACAACATTCTCTTTGTCACATTTGTTGAGACATCCTCTATATGTCCCAAAATATTTAAAGATTATTCTTGTTTTTCAAGTTCAACTATCTATATCTCCCTCTGTCAGCTTTCCTAATTACCTCAACCACTTTGCTGTGAATTGTTATTTTGTGTTTGTTAGAAGGCTCCATCGTCTTTTCTTTATACCAATATCTAAACAGCTATCACATTCACAAACTTTAAATGTATTTCTGGCTCCTGATTATGTTGCATATTCTAAGAGTATAATAACTAAATCCTATCATCCATGCTTTACAGATACATTTATCATGATGTTATTATCCTTACTAAGGAATATGCAACAAATTATTTCTTCATGTTTCCCTTTATTTCTCATGTATGAACTGTAAAGATGATATAGTCATTTCAAGAAATACCTGTTTAGTGCTTGCTAGGTATTAGGACAGGCACTATCTAGAGATAATCACATAGCAGAGAACAAGAATCGCTGTCTTTGAAGCCTCCTTCCATTTACTTGGATAAATGTGATGTTCTTTGGGATACACTTATTATCGTTTCTGATAAAAATGCAGATTTAATGACATCAAGTGTGTGCAATACTAAGATTTTTGAGTAACAGCATAACTGCTGAAAATAGCTTTTAGGAGGAACTATTTCAACACTGGTAAAGTTATATCACTTCAATTGAATGTTTTAATCTAGCCAATTTAATTATCTTTCTTTGTATCTAATTATAATTAATTGATTCCAAATACTGTTATATTTTGTTTATCTCTCATTTAGATAAGTAGTTTTAATATAGGAGTTCATTTTTCCTGGGATTTCTGTTTGTCTTTGGTTTTGCTTTGTTATTATGATATTGATATCTCAAGAAATAATTATGGCCATTATGTCATTAATTTGGTTTACTGACTAATAACATTGGACAGATTTCTCAGGCTTTAGTAAGACAAAAATCTTGAGGGTTTAAAAGATAGTTCTTGAGGCCTTGCTATAGTTTATTTATTGCTTGAGTTACTGACTCTTTTAAAATATACCTGCAAATAATACTTTTCAGAAACAGTACAGATTCTATTCATATTCTAAAAATATTATTGGGTTTACAATTGACTAGATAGTTTAGGTAAGAATGGAACATTATTTTCAAAGCAGTTTTCAGCTAAGATCCTGAAGGCACTTATGCATTTTATTTAAATGTTCAGTCTTACTGGAAAGAAATCTATTCCTCTTTCCTAGCATATTTACCTAAATTGCAGCTAAAATCCTACATGTACTTATCTTTGGGAAAGAAGAAATCAAATTTCTCAATCTGCTTTTTCTCTTATAGTACTGGTTTAAATGCGTATTATTGTTGATAATGAACTGATAAATTATCATTTCATATTAATATTTAAAAAATAACCATGAGTCTATTCCCTGTCTTATTGTACCCACAGAAAAAAACTTGTAGACATCCCATATCTGAAATACACCTGTCATCATCCATATAATTTTAATATGTATTAAGCAACTTTTATGTACTATTAAAAATTTAAAGGCCTGAAAGTGAAACCTAGGACACTTTATTCCCAGTAAAGGGTGCACCTGAGCGGTGAGATAAGTTAGATTAGTGGCTAACTTGCCAATATCTTAATTACCATTGAAATCACTTGAACCACATACCTATCTGTATTTCTATAGCTATTGTTTTCTCTTACTGGCAAAACTGCAAAAAAAAAATCCTTTTGTATTCTTTCTTTTTCTTTGTGGTGCTAGTCCTAGTGCTTGAACTTGGAGTCTGGATGCTGTCAGTGAGCTTTTTTGCTGGAAGATAGTTCCCTACCACTTAAGTCATACCTTTACTTCTAGCTTTTTCATGGTTAATCAGAGATGAGTCTCACAGACTTTCCTGCCTGGGAAATCCTAAGTAGCTAGGATTAAAGGCACTGGTGCCCAGCTTCTATGTAGTCCTTCTAATATTTATTTCATGCAATCCTAAAATGTCATTATGAACCCATTCCTTTTTTTAAAATCATCAAATCTCACTACTGAACCTCTATGTCTCTACTTGGAATAATCATTGTTCTCTGTTTGCTAAATTTATATAGTGATTATCATTATCTAACCCTGGAATATAGTTTCACCGCTATTCTGATCTGAGGAGCGCTCCTGGCTCATTTGCAAGTGTGATTAAACCCCCGTTACCCACAAAGTTTGCCATGGCTGAGCATAGCAGGAAAAAACATGGTACTTGGCCCTCACTGTATTCACCTTTGATCTCCAGGTTCTCATATACATTCTTTCCTGTGTGAAGATTTTTGTCCAGGATGTACGTACCCTTGCCCTGGGGACATCTTCCATACAAAAGTATGATTCTGCTCAACAGTCTGGCTGTAGGTTCAAATACTATATAGCTGACTGCATATTTGATTACACATTCATGTCTTTTAATTTCATATAGTTGTTCTGTCTTACAACATCCTTTTTATATTTCACAAAATAAAACAAGATGCCATAGGAAACATTACACTAAAGCGATGTTACATTTCCAGAAACTTTTGATGTAGTAATTTATATGCTTTTTTTGTTCAATCATTTAATAGCGAGATCTTACTGTAGAGCTAATAATTATTATAATTCCTTAGTAGCAGTGGGAGTAATAATAGCTCCATGTATCTAACAGCTATGCTAATATGCAAAAAAATATCTATGATTTCTGCCAGTAAAAAAAAAATCCATTACTGATGTTGGCATTATTAAAGTGTAATCACAGTTGAAGAAAATACTGAATTTCAGTTAGACATATTTTTCATTTAAGTTTCAATCTTCATGAATTTTGCCCACACACTTCCTAGGTCCCCATGTCTTATTTTGTAGCTACAAAACCATTTCCTTTTGTCCTCTAACAATATGCTAACTTAAGTTGTAGAAGGAAGGTTAGCTACTAAATTTCTGCTTCCACTCCAGTCCAATGCCAAATGACCAAAACACAATCCCCAAAGACAAGCAGCATGTGAGGAAGTGGATGCAGTTGAAATATTGGTGGGCAGAGTGAAGAAGATTATTTTGATATTCTTATGGCTTGACAGGTCTTTAAAATGATCTAAAATTGCAAGAGCTACACATTAAATTAAGGACCCAACCTTTTGTATCTGACCCTACTGCTGTTCAACACATCCCTTTCTATTTCCCATTGGACCCTTAACTAAAGCAATATTAGAAATTTACAACATATTTTCTTTGGCCTTTATTATGTGTATAAAAATTATCCTTAAGTAGTTGTACAAAGAGATACCATATTACAAAAGCAATTTATGAATACAATGCATTTTGGTGTCACCCTTTCAGCCCTCTCAGTCCCCTTGATCCCATCTTTTCCCATACTTTGCTTAGTTTTGTGGTATGCATAATGAATGTGTGACTGCATTCTCCCTGCTTCTCCCCTTCCTTTGTTTTCCCCTCTATCCCTTTCTTTGTGTTGATTTTGTTGATTCTTGACCTCATTTTTCTTAAATATTATACTATTTGAGCCTCCCATGGAGTCTATTAATTCATTTGTACCCACTTATATAATATCCAGTGTGTTTACTTATAGATTTACAGGCACATTCTTGCCATACATGAGAGAAAACCATGCAACTTTGTTTCTCTGGATCTGGCTTACCTCACCCAAGTTTCGTGACAGTCTGGGCTTTCCATTTCCTATGCTTGCACAAACTATCTATAGCTTGCACAAACTGCATTGTCTGAAAATGAATCAATGACAGTAAATATTTGTTGAATGAACTAATTAGTGACTTTCTCAAATTATGAAATGAAGTTAGCAAATTATGCAAATCTTTTTTTTTTTTTTTTGGCCAGTCCTGGGAATTGGACTCAGAGCCTGAGCACTGTCCCTGGCGTCTTCTTGCTCAAGGCTAGCACTCTGCCACTTGAGCCACAGCGCCACTTCTGGCCATTTTCTGTATATGTGGTGCTGGGGAATCGAACCCAGGGCCTCATGTATAGGAGGCAAGCACTCTTGCCATATCCCCAGCCTATGCAAATCTTTTTAAAAAGGTTTTCAAAATGTGAAAGTAGTAATAACAGTGAAATTCAACTTTTTAAAATTGCTAGTTAATATCAGAGTAACACAATCTTAGCAATTAAGAAGCCTTATAACATGGCAATATGGTAATAGAATTTTTATTCTTAAGCATTAAGCATAAAAAACCAGGATCATATAAAGAAGTGCTTTATGATATCTTGGCAAGATAGAACATGCAATGTTTATTTTGTACTGTGCTTACAAGAATATGTATAGAATATTGTTCCTATATTTTATTAGATCAGCAAATGTTCCGTATTTTACAGAAAACTTGCCTCTATGCATCTATTTGTATAACAATAGCTAGAATTCTCCAAGAGAATCTTCAAATCTTTATGCAGGTAGGTGGAAACTGAAAAGTGTAAAATGAAAGGAGACATTAAGAAAGGAGGTAGGAGGCATGAATGAAATGATGTAGGCAGGAGCAAAAGCATAGCAGTGACACTTGACCTTGGGGTGGGTGGTAAGGTGACAGTGAGAAATGTGTCATGGGAATGCAGCATGAGATACTTGATGAAGAACTGAGTGTTAAAGCATGGTTCCATGTAAGGCCAGGAAAGCCAATTGTACTCTGCTGAGCTCTGTTTATAGTTCTGTCAGTCTATACTCATGGCCACCTCAGACTAAAAGTGAAAAATTTGTACATCATCATCTAAGAAAATTTATTTGTGGGTGTCTCTTTGCATGATAGACACTTTATAAAATGTAGACTATTTAAGAAGGTAAATTCATGTTCTTGAGTAAACTCTCTTCCTTCTATCTCTCTGCTTGCGTGCATGCGTGCGTGCCTGTTTGTCTGTCTGTTAATGCACATGGCACTGTGAATCCTTAGAATTTTGGATTTGTACCTTTGGTCAGTATAACAAATAAACTACTGCCATCTTGTTTAACCTGGATGTAAACAGAGTAAAATAGACATGAAATAAGAAATGAATATCTGGTAATAGAATGGCTCAAATACCAATTACAGATTTGCTCCTAGGGTCACATGAACTGTATTTGTTTTTTTAAAAAAAGGTATTTTCTGTAAATATGAAAGAAAATTATATTTAGGGACTAAAAATATCCTTAATTTAGTTCCATAATGGTTTATACATTGTTTGTTAAAAATTAGAATTACATTTAGTTTGTTATAGAAAGAACACACTTGATTTTTTAGAGTCAATTCTGTGAAATAAGATCACTTTTAAATTTTCAAATGATCAGTGCTGCTTAATCTCATTTCCATACTCTTGTTGCTTTCATATATCTTTCCTATTGAAATTTAATTTAAGCAATTAAATTGAACTATTTTGCTACTTCATTCATTATTCTAACTGATTTTCATTTCATGGCTGTCATTGAAACAGCAGCCAATTAAACTGAATAATTAAGCATTTTGTATTGTAATAATGGCAATGTTACATTTTGTGTCGGATTGCCATTTAGCTTGTCCAATATAATATATTTCCAAGGGCCGGGGAGATAATTCTCAAATTCTTTTATTTAGTAGTTTACTCCAGCTGTCAAGAAAACCAACTAGAACCACTAGTTTTTCTCAAATGAAAATGTTTAATATCGTATTTTAAAATAAAGTTTTAAAGTAAGTTTATTCAACATGCAAATGACTTGTTTTCTGTCAATAATTGCTTGAAGGCTCATGAAGTTAGGGTTTGCTGGAAAACTTCAGAGGACTGGTTGGGCATGGTAGAGCTATCCTGTGGTCAAAGCTTTGATTATTCCATACTTAGCTTCTCTCAATTGGTGTTAATCATACCATCATCACGGAGTTCAACCATACAATGAGGGGCTGGCTATACTTTCAAAAGTACATTTCAGTTTAACAATTATCATCTGATTATGAAAGGGGAATGAATAAACATACTGTGAAACTTTTCAAGCTTTGATATGTTTCCATCCCAACCTAATTTACCTTTATTTGGCAAATTTCTTAAAAGTCTCCAAGTTTTGAATTAAATCACTTAAGTCCTCCATTAGGATCAGATGAATCTGCCGTTTCTCTTTCTTTCCATAGCTTCTATCGTTTACTTCAGTCACAGAAATTACCAATTACTCTTGCCTATTTACTTATGTATCACTTTGAGGGTAGAATTGTTTTATTCAATTCATATCTCCAGTATCTTCCAATATGTCTGTTAATAAATGCAAAATAAATACATTGAACAAATGAAATACTAAACATCTTTGGAGCTATATTTATAAATTCTAAATTAGAATAAATACCAAATACAATGCAAGTATTTTTGTACTAAATACAAATGAATACTTAAATGTTACTCAGTATTCTCTCATTTAATCATGTTTTTCTTTATTTTATGTATTTGTTATGATCTGTTTATATTAAATAGATGTAGTAAAAGATAAATTTCCAGAAATTTTGTTATCTGTAGACTGGTAGATACATTATTATATTATTCAAATGAACACAAAATATTTATTACAAAAATGGACAATGGTATTTTCAATTAAGAGATATTAATGCATATAATGACTGCATAATGCTTATTCAGTCTGCTTAAAGAATGAACTCAATGTGTGAGAAGCGCACAGCCATATAGTTGGCTGTTTAATTGGCCTTGCCTTCTTGATCAATATGAAATGGTTAGAAAGATATATAAAACAGTAAGAATGCAAGTTACTGCTTTCTGTTTTGTAGGGATATAAACAATGCATAAGGCCTAATCTAATCTGTAAACATCTCTTCTTGGAAGCATAAGGAGTTGTGCTATGAATTTAACTATGTATTTTGTGCAGTGGTATGCCTGACCACATCTTTTTTTTTTTTTAAAGTGCTTTTGTGAGTATGTAAAAGGTGACAAGGCACCATAATTTTCCTTGTTCTATATTGAAGTGCATTCTTCTTAGACCAAAGGTCAAATTCACTGGCTTTCCCAGCAGAGGAAATGAAAAGGGAGATCAAAGGAAACAGACTAGGAATGTTAAGTGCTTCAGGACATGAAGCAAGTCCCCAAAGAACTTTGCTAACAAGGTTATAGAACCCAGGCAGGGATGACACAGTGCAAATATAATCACATTAATCGCAAGCATTTCTGAAGAAATGGTACCTTCCTTGACATAGTAACCTCACATGTAGAGTAACAATGAATATCTTTTATTTTCATAACAAATAAAGCACCATGTTATTTTTCTTAGAAAGTATGTTTCATCCCAATTTCATCCCTTCAACCCAATTTCTTGAGTTCTAATCAACTATATATTTTATCAAAATTTAATAACACATCTAGTATCATAAAAGAGGCCTACCTATTTAGTGGTCTCATTGTCTGAATGCAGAGGTATTTACAATCAATTAATATTAGGGAGTTTAATTGTATCAATGATGTGATCATTGTGTAATTTAAAATATTAAAATATAAATCTATTATATCATACAAATGTGCATCAATAGGTTTATTCCCAATATTATTTAAGCTTAATAAGACAAATTAACTTTATTAATGAGGATTAACTGACCTTTAAGAAATACAGAATGCAGGGGCTGGGAATTTGGCTTAGTGGTAGAGTGCTTGCCTAGCATGCATGAAGCCCTGGGCTCAATTCCTCTGCACCATATACACAAAAAAAGCCAGAAGTTGTGCTAGGGCTCAAGTGGTAGAGTGCTAGCCTTGAGCAAAAAAGAAGTCAGGGACAGTGCTCAAGCCCTGAATCCAAGCTCCAGGACTGGTGAGAAAAAAAAAGAAAAGAAAAGAAAAAAAAAAAAGAAACAAAGAAATACCAAATGCAGATAGAAGCTTCTACCTTCTTTTATCTTTTTCCATGGAGGTACTTAAACTCAACCCTCTATAATCTTGCTAGGCTAGGGCTTTGTCATTTATTTGAGCTAGCTCCTCTACCTCAAGCTCTTTTTGTCTTAGTTGTTTTCAGATATATCTTCCTTTTTTTCCCCAAGGACCTTATTACCTACTTATTACATATGCCTTGCTTCATGTATTACTTGTAGGAAATCGGGTCTATTGGAATAATGCTATTTTTGTTTATTGGAATAATGGCTATTGGAATGATGCTGCAATGCACCAAGGGGTGCAAGTTCCTCTCTTGTATCCTGATTTACATTCATTCCCTTATTTGTTCAAGAGTGATATGGCTGAACCACACGGTAGACACGGTAGTTCTATTTAGATTTCTGAGGAAGCTTCATACTTATTCCATACTGATTGCATGAGTTTACATTCCCATAATGTGTAAGTGTTCCTTTTTCTCTGCATCTTTAACCAACATTTGTTGTTGTTTATCTTGGTGATGGCCATTCTGTCTGGAGAGTGGTAAAATTTCAATATCCATCCTGGTTTGCATTTGTTCATATATTGATTGGCCATTTGTACTTCATTTGAGAAGGGGAATTATTTATTTTATTTGTTAATTCATTGATTGGGTTGTTGGTTGTGTGTAAGTTTAGGTTTTTTATAGTTATTGCATGTATGTAAGTTGTTAATCTTTTATCATATATGTAGCTAGCAAAGATTCTGTGGTTGTCTCTTCAGTCGAAGGACTATTTCCTTGGTTGTGCAGAAGTTCTTGGAGTGATCTAATCCCATTTATCAATCACTTATTTGTTGAAGTATTGGAGTTTTATTCAGGATTTTTTTTTATGATGAAAAATGTATTCTACTATTTTTCCTGTTTTCCTTTAATAGTTTGAAAATCTTATCTTTCTTATTTTTTAATTTTGCCAGTCCTGGGGCTTGAACTCAGGCCCTAAACACTGTCCCTGGCATCTTTTTTGCTCAAGGCTAGAACTCTACCATTGAACCACAGCGCCACTTCTGGCTTTTTTCTGAAAATATATTTGGTGCTGAAGAACCAAACCCAGGGCTTTAAGTATATAAGGCAAATATTCTACCATTAGGCCATATCCCAGCCTTCAAAGTCTTAGCTTTTATAGTAAGATTCTTGATCTACCTTCAGTAGATTTTAGCACATGACAAAAGATATGTTTCTTGTTTTGGCCTTCTGTATGTGAATACCCAATGTTTCCACCACCATTTGTTGAGCTACTTTTGTCTGATAAATGTTTTGGGCTCATTTGTCAAAAGTAAGATGGCTGTGGATTTATTTCTGGATCTTCTGTCCCAGTTGTCTCCAAGTAATTTCTCAGTTCATATGTGATTTCTCAGTTACCAAAGCCTGAGAAATGTTGTTCAGATTTTTGTCTTGCTCATTCATTGGTTTATCCAGGAAGATACCAAAATGAAATTATTTATTTCTGATCGTCTCATGCTATTCAATACACAAACAAAATTAGTTTGATATAATAGATGTTTATAAATATTTGATTCTAGACCTATGCATACGAATGTGTCCACAACATAGCAACAAAGAGAGCAAAAGAACAATACATGGCATTCAGGGCTGAAATTACAACATGCCAATAAAAAAATGGATGAAGAAGGAAGTTACTTCATAGATGGGAAAAGTAAGAAATATTATGTAAACAACCTACAAATTTTGTTTTTATCTTCAAATTCTGAATATTGACAGACATGTGACATGCGCTCATTGCCTGGAATCTGGGTTTGAAATACTGCTCTGGAAACTATTTGAATATTGATTATTGTGTGGAAAGAAGAAAAGAAAATGACTTTTCCTTTAGACTAATTACAGACAAATTCTCTTCCATATGAATTATAGAGTCTGCTCCTTTAAAGCCAGCCTTAGATGTTTTAATTAGGAAAATAATTCTTAGAAAATACTCTTATCAAAAGAGTTCAGGGCATGTTACTTTGCAAAACTTTCTCCCATATTTTCTTATATACATCTTCTTTCCATAGAATGACACAGTATTTTCTTTTAAGGCATCTACTTCCACAACATTTCTATAAAACTCTTGTATCATCAGTCTATCAAAATATTTAAGACTGGGAAGGATGTACTGTCAGTCATAAGAGAGGTGAATACTTAAAGAACACATTATAAAACAAAGAATGCCTTCCACTTGCACTTATAACTACATTCCAATATACGCATTTTGGTGATAATTACAGCTTGTAGTTCATTTGAGTCTTGAAAATTTCATTTTGTATTCCATATGAAAATGGTTATGTGCAGAGTAAATACAAAATAAAGCAAACAAACAAACCAAAAAAACCCCACGGAGTTTCCTGAAGTGACAGGTGGCAAAATAAATACCAAGGCTTTGAGGTGGATCCATTGTAATTATGAAGGGAACCTCAGGTGGACAAGTTTTGCTCATTTTTCTTGTTCTTTTGCACAATTATTTTGTCTATCATTAAGTGTACTTGGAAAATCTTTTAAATCAAAATTTAACATAGTTCTAGTATAATAAAATTATTTTAAATAATAATGATTATGACGTATATCCTCTAACCACTATTCATGCTTTCTTTCCTCCCTCCCTTCATTCCCTCCCTCCCCTCCTTCCTACCTTTCTCCACCCAGTCTCCTCCTCCTCCTTTTTCTCCTCCCATCCTCTTTTCCCTCCCATCCTCTTTTCACCTTCTCTTCATCTTCACTTCTACTGAGATCACTCTTGCCTTTCCTTTTTTTGACTAAAATACCTTTCTCTGAAATCTTTGCTTTAGTGGGGCACTGGGAGCTCACACCTGTAATCCTAGCTACTCCAGAGTCTGAGATCTGAGGAACAAGGTTCGAAGCCAGCCTGGGCAGGAAAGTCCATGAGACTCTTTTCTCCAACTAACCACCTAAAAACCAGAAAGGGAATTGTGGCTTAGTAAGGCAGAGCCCTTGCTTTGAGCACAAAAGCACAGGATAGTTCCCAGGTCTTGAGTTCCAGCCCCATGACTGACCAAAGAAACAAAACTTATTTTGTTTCCTTTAACTTCTATAATTCTACTATTGAAGTTTTAAATATGTAAACAAACACTCGAGATTGGAAATATCCAAATGATAGACAAAGCAGATTAGGAAATGGAAATCTGCTAGGCAAATGATTTGCTAATATCAATAATTAAATTTATTGTGTCGTAAAGAATCCTGACATCTGCAGACATCCATTATGAATTTCCACTGCTTTCTTCCATTTGAAAAACCAAGCTATTAGCCTTATATTCCTAGCCTCATTATGTTTCCTTATTTCCCATTACCAGAGGAAGTCAAGTGACATAACTGATTTGTTACCTTGTACTATGAAAAAAGGCTCTGGTTAATTGTGTCTTTTGTGCATAGATAAGTTACAATACTTGGGAGCCTGGTTATTTGTAAGAAGCAAAATGCTCATTAGCTCCCACACAATGTTCTTTTGCATAGATAAGAATATCTTTTTGATGAACTGAAATTTATAGGGAATGGTTGTTAGAGTCATTACTACAGAGATGTAAAAATCTGATCTGTTGTCAAATAACCTGATAATATGAGGTTCTGGCATGCAAAATGCCAATCTTTTATATGCAGTTGTTTTTGTTGTTACTGCTTTTCTTTTTTTGCTTGCTTGCTTTTAAAACTGAGATTCTCAGATGCCTGGTTTAATAAATGATGACTTATGAATACATACAGGTATCTAACATTCTTGTCAAGTTATCTAACATTCCTGTCTTCTTTGTTTTGTAATCCATCTCAAAATTCCATTAATGGCCATTTTTTTTCTCCTGGTATGATACTAGAAGATTTTTACTTATTGTTGAACTTCATGGAAAAAGACTTCACAATACATTCTTTTGTGACTGGCTTGTTTCTTTGTAGAAACCAAAAAATATTGAAATAATAATTGAAATACTTTGTGGCATATATAAACATTACATTACTTTTAGTGTAGAGAAATAGGTCTTTTAAACATACTATAATTTGTAGCCATATTTTCTTAAGGTTAGATATTTGGGCTGTTCTATGTGTTGGCAATAGATAATGTTAATATTCTAACAAGTATTTTTTGTTCAGAGATATGTAAGTTGGTTTAAATTGCTTGTGTGTTTTAAACACTTTCTATTTTCACAAAATACTTGATATACAATAGCTATTTTATATCTTCTGTATACAAATCGTTTACAAGAAATATATAGAAGAGGTCTCTGTAACTATACATAGAAACCAATATATCTACATGTACATGTGTATAAATGTATGTTTTATATATGTATGTGTACATATATATCTACAAATACAGTTTTTCTCACCTGCTTATGTCATTAATATGATCTTCATGAGAATATTATAAATCTTTTTTTCTGCTATTACTGGAGTTTGAATTCAGGGAATTGTGCTTGTTTGGTTTGGTTGCTGAGCCATGCCTTCAGCCTAGCATTTTGCCAGTTATTTTAAAAATAGAATCACATAGACTTTTCTGCTCCGGCTGGCTTCAAATTAGGATCCTACGGATTTCAATGTCTTGAGTGGTCATTATGAATTCTAACTTCCTAAATGTAATTAATTCAAATATTATTTTGTCATTTTCTTAGGTGGTTTCTTGGAACCTATTACATTGGCTTTATAAAGTCCTTTAACTTCCTACTGCAAGCAGCATAAAATAACTGTACATTATGACTCACTTCTGTTTCCTACATATTTCTCCAACTCATTGCAAGTCACCCTTTCTCCCTTTTATTATACTTCTCTAGACACAGGTTTATTGCTTTTCCTTAATATGTATGGTTTGAGGTTTTGGCTCTTGCTATTTCTTCTTTCCTTGCACCTATCCTCACTCAGGTTTTCTGATTTGCTCATGGCTGCCTCCTCCCACTATGGAGATCTCCATGCACTTGTCAGTTTCTTGGTAGGGAATGTTCACCAATTTCCAAAATGAAGAAGAGACCATGGACATTCACTTCTTCATTATCATGATATTTTATGTAATGTAGAAGCCACTTCATTGTTATTAAATTTATTGACTTTATTTGTTTTCTTATTTTTTATTTCCCTTATTTCTATGATGCAATATAGTAAGGATAAGAATTAGGTAAATTAGGTTCAGTTCTTTTGCTGTATATTCCCCTCTTGTACTGTGTCTGAATATACAGTATCACCCAGTAAGTAATTATTGATTGCAATACTGGTGGGTCAGTAATTATCAGAGTTTACAAAAGATTATGAATCACAAATATTCACTGACTGTCATTAGGTATATCACTCTGTGATACTAAGTCTTGGAAAATAAGATTCCTCACATTATTTACTTATTAACTGACTCTCATCTTTCTGCTTACCCTAAATTCATCCACTAGACTTGAAATCATAGGTCTCAACTATATGAAAAATGGGAACTTATTTTCTGAACTTATTTAAGGAACTTCTTTCCTGAAAGAGTTATCCTATGCTAAATAGTTCTGCGTATTCATTCCAGGACACTGTCTTTGAAGCATTGGCCAATATAAGTTTCTGCCACAACTGAAATGCTCAGCTGTCTAATACAATTACACTTAGCCATGGGAGATGGAGTACCCAAGATGTAAGAAATGGAGGGATTGAATTTTTAAATTTCATTACTTTTAATAAATTAAAATGCAAATAACATCATGTTATTATCTGTCCAATAAGAATAACCTGTATTCTCCTAAGCTTAAGCATATTTTATTTACTAGTAAATGGGCTATATTTAAATATGATTTAAAATACTATTTTTGAAGTTTGTTAGGAAAATTCCAGCTAGGATTATAGACCTGAGCCATTCTCAACTGGCTATACTTTTAGAAAAGTAAGGAAGACATTTTTCTAATGTTTTTGAAACATTTTCGAGAATTTTCACGCCTTACCTCTCTAATCCACTTGAAATATACTTTTGTGTATGATACAATATGAATTTATTTGTTTTCTCCCACATAAGTATAACTTACCCAGAATTTTAAATTCAGAGTTTATTTTTTGGCTGTGCATCTATTTTTATAATTTATTATTTCCATATGTACAACAATCCACTTTTAGAACTTCATTATTTTACTAGTCAGTGTAGATATTCCCTTCATAGATGTACTTGTTCTAATTAAGAGAAAAATTATGGTAAGTGTAATTGTACTCCAATATTTACACATTGTTATATTTGGAAATCTCTTCTAATTATTTTATACTAAGCTAAAGGAAACCTCTTCCAGTGTTGTATTTGTGCTTACTGTTGGCAAATAGAGAAGTGTTTATTAATCAAAGAAAACTTTAAACTATATTTGCTGTGAAATGTGGGAAATAAGCATACTTTGTGGATTTGACCTACATAACACTTTTAAAATAGATCACCTCTTGGCCAAATTTGTATTTATAAATTCTGTTAGATAATTGTTTTCGATGGAAAAGTTTATTCACATACATGACCTGTCCTATGATGGAAAATGGAATTGTTATTCTGACATGATGGCAGCAGTGGTGTTAGAGGCCACTCTCCAAAGATGGTCCATGAGAGCTCCTTTCTGGCCTGTATTTATCACAGTTTACCTTTTAACAAAATCTGTCATTGTTACTTAGAGCTTAATTGAAGAGATAACTGTTTCTCCCAAGTTGTAGTACAGAGGCCCTTGCCTTAATAACTGTTTTCTCCAATGAGACAAACGGCCAGAAATGAGAGGAAGTAATTATTGTAATGTGAGTGAGTGATAGATAGAATAAATAAAAAGCCAAAATGATTATATTTAGATTACTATTTTGAGTTGTTTTCTCTCCAAAGTTCAATATGAAACACAAGACAAGATATAGAACAGGTAAAGAAAAAAATTACTGAAACAATTGAGTTGGGGGTGCAGATCATGTATTGTTTCATGAAATCAGGAATCCAAGTATTTGTCCACCTTTGGGAAGGAAGTAAATATATGTGTCTAATATTTTTAAATACTACTACAAATTTTTCAGAAAAAATAGGTTTAGGGAAACCTAAAGAACTGAATCTAGTAAGGAATAACTAGTTAGGGAAATTTTTTAAGGTCAAGTAAGAGAGGATACTTACCACCCTACCAAAGAAGTGGTAAGGAATGGTGGATTAATGATACATATATTGAAAATTTCTTCACTATAAAGACAACACAAATTAAACCATGCTATGTGTAACCAATCCTGCATTTCAGAAAAGAAACAACTTTGAATAATTAGATAAAATGTATGCCTACAAGTTCCCTTCATTATGAGCTATGGAAATCATTTGGCACAAGATTCAGGAGAAAACTGAACCTGAAATAATGGGGCCGTCAGTGAAAGAGTAATGTAAAATTTATAAATATTGAACTGAAAGGAGAAATAAGTCCTTCAAATTACAACTCTCAGTAAGCAAAGCAAATTACAAGTGCAACTTTGGGTGAGAAATCAGCTTGATATATTCCATCATACTTACTGAAAAAAGCCATGAAAGTGCAATGAGGGAAAATATAAGCAAATAGAAACAAATGCAGGAGCTAAAATATATTTGTATATTAAAAGGAGAAAAAATATGTAACATGAAGAGACACAAGTATTTGAAAATATAGAAACATTCAGTGATTAAGATTACTCAAGTATGGATCCTAAATGCCCTGGAGAGTATAAAGCCCTGAATTCAGTAACCATTACCACATGAAAGGACTGTGACTTTTATAGATATTATCTTAAAACTGCTCTGGGTCCTAGATTTCTTTACTGTACTAGGAGATACAAATAGTTCTTTTCAGGAATATTGTAAGAAATTTGTTTTTTAAATTTTTTATTGTCAAGATGTTGTACAGAGGGGTTACAGTTACATACATAAGGTAGTGAGAACATTTCTTGTCAAACTTGTTACCTCCTCCCTCATTTTCTCCCACTTTCCCTCCTCTCCAACCCCCTACCCCAATGGCAACTATTTATGTGTTTTTGTGTATCAAATAGATCTTCCAGACTTATAAATTCTTTCTCATTCTCCCTTTGTTGCTTATGTCACTGCCTGCAGCATTTCAGCTCTTCCTCATTAAGTCCTGTTTTTCCTTTAAATGACCTAATTTGTCTTTTGTCCTTTACTTCTGACTATTTCATATTTTGTATTTCATATTTATTTTTGGTATAATGGCTTGAATAAATATTGTCATAACAAAAGCACCTTTATGAACCTGATTATTTTCAACTAAGGCATACATTGATGGGTTTAAAATTATTTTTATTGATTTAGCACCTGGACCAATTATTTTGTTTTGTTAGATTAAAAGCTAAACAAGGCAAGGAACAGTAGTTTATTTGCCTATTTAGGCCAGTTGGGGTGACACCAAAGACATCCTTCTGTCCTAGTCACAGATGTGCCCCTTACCCTGACCATCTGCTTAGCAAATGAGCAGAAGGGCCAGAACAAGGAAGAGTAGACTGTATTATAATATCTCAGAGCTAAGCACAGCATCCCAGTAATAACAGCATTATCATATTTAAAGACTAAAACACAGGTGAGTAGAAACCTTGGAGTTGATCCAGAAGCAGCACAAATGGCAGTGGAGAGTGAGAAAAATGAAAAAAAAATGACAAAGTGGCATCTAGTAGGTGCTTTTAATGTATTTACTTAGGTGTAGCTTTACTCTAAATTATTTTGAAGGACTAAAAGACTTTTAGCTTTAGTGATTTTTCAGTTGATTTTTTAAAGAGTTTCAAATGAAAAACTATTTGATATTTTTATCCTTAAGCCAATTTTATAAGATTTATAAAGAGGTATAGGTACATATACATATATGCATATGAATATACATACATGTGTATATGCACATGTGCATGACATATATGTTTATGCACTTATGGGTGTACTTCTGTTTAGTTTTGAGTAAAAATCACGATGATGTGCTGTTAGTGGTCATTTGTCATGATTTGTCTCCCTTGATGTTTCTTTTTTTTTTCTTAAGCAGAGGAGCTTACATGACATTTTCAAAGAATGGAATAATTTGAATTATAGCTATGAAAGGATATATTTTGGCAAACAGAAGATGGACTCTCCTATCTTGCATCACCTTCCCAATTCTAATTAGACAAACATAAATTGGTTTCTGTGTCAGAGCACTCTGCCCCAAAGACAAAGCTGCCCCACTAAAATCCAAAGGAACAAGCATCAGCAGAATCTGATACTGAGGTTTATAATAAGAAAATCTTCATTAAAGTAACTATCCACATTGTTCTGTTTTTTATCCTTTAACCAAAGACATGTTAAGGAATTTTATTTTTGGAAAGGAGGAAAACAAAGGTGTTTTCCAATGAATAATTATGTGTGTGTGTTTGTGTGTACTTGTTTATATGTACACATGTGAATATATGATCAAGTTACAAGTTTATCTCCTTTTAAATTCTAGGTAGGTTTTCCCATTTTGAAAGAATAAAAATTCTATTTTCCAAAGCACTTGCTCCAGATATTTATCTTTGTTTAAAAATTATTTTGGTTCTTTCGTTTTGTTTTATTCAATATATCATAGATACAACTCTTAGCATGCAATGAATCAATCATTAAATTAATGGTCAGGAACTTTTAGAAAAATGTCAGAACTTTTTAGTTAACTATTTTGTGAGTTATAATGAGCTAGCAATGCAGTTTCATGATTTGGCTATGCCATAAGTTCAAGTCCTAGGACCAGAAAAGAGAAGGAGGAGGAGGAGGAAAAGGTGGAGAAGGAAGAGGAGGAGGAGGAAAAGGAGGAGGAGAAGGAAGAGGAGGAGAAGGAGGAGGAGGAGGAGGAGGAGATCTAAAAAGACATCTATTCTAAGATATACTAAAATTTCTGTTTGTTCAAAACAGACGATTAAATTAATTTTCTTATAGTTTTAGCCCTTGTAACAAAGAAATTGTAATGTTCAAAGTTCCTACGAGTATTAGGACTATTTTTAGCTTCCTAGAAATTTTATTTTAGTTTTTATTTTGTTCTTATTCAGATTACCATTTAATTAAGCCATTTCAAATCTTTCATGTCATGTAACACTTTAGTATTATTCCTTACATGCCACAGGTATATATGCCTTAAATATGTAAAGAATTGATTTTTTCCTTTGCTGCTCCTGTATACAACAAAGTTATCATACAGGTGTTCAATAAATGTATTACAGAAGTAACTGAACTCTAGAACAGAAGGGGATCTCAAATCAAAATCATGTTTAAGACTGTAGCTGGTACACAGGGAAGTGGTTACTCTTTCATTATAATATAATCTAGTAGTGAAGCACCAGAACAGTAATTTTATCAATTCCGTCAAGTTTTGAACTGAGACATAAGAATTTACCATGCTTACCATACTATACTCAGAGGCTAAAATAAATTTAAATGTTCATTTCATTTTTGAGATCATGAGACGTGAAGTATTTCATGAATTCTAGCAAAGAAAATTGGTCAAATACTGTTGCATTGTATAGTATTTACTTGATATTTTTGTTTGAGTTCTTTCTCATAGAGTGCTTTTGACTTACAACCTTTAATTTAGTTTCTTAAATATTGCTCAAAATAGGAATAATTTACTAATAAAATCACATTAAAGATAAAGAGAGCCTTATAATTTAATGGAATCATCTCTCAGAACGTGTGACTAAATCAAGAAATATGTCCAAGTCAACATACTATAATATTGTTTAATATTTTATGTTTAGCCTATTATTAGCATTTTCAAAGTAAACATTTTAACCCGAATGCATATTATCTTTCTACATATGTAGTATGTAACATTAGAAATCTTTGCTTCTTTTCAAATTTTTCTGATGAAGTAAATTGATAAATGTGGTCATCAACAATCCATTTCTTTCACTTAAGCCAAACTTTAGTAAGGTCTTAATATAGCAAAAGATTGATTAACCTCTGAATCCTGCCACTCAGTGATACAAAACATATAAAACAAAAGGAAATGTCCAGTTGAAACATTTTCACATAGTAACTAGTGAGACATACTACTATTACTGAGGAATATAGGCTTATAGGTCTTAGAGTGGAAACTTTTCAAAAGCATTTGCTTAGAAAATGAATATACGGAAGTAATGATCAGTTCTGAAACTGAAATGATCCATTATTACTAAAGCAAAGCTTTACTATATATCACAGAAGGAGCAGATTAGGATCTGTGCCTAATATTCCTTTTCTAGTGACAAAGTAAATTGTCCCATTGTGATACTACTGTGTGCAGTTCCTTGTCTTGAAGTTTTTTGTTTATTCATTTTTTTCTGAATCAGCAGAGGTTGCTCAGAAATAAGCATTTTTTCCTCTGTCACTTTTAGGATCTCACAGTGTTATAATAATGTAATATTACAGATTTTATATTCAAATAACATTAAAACCAAGAATAAAATTGTAAAGCAAATGTAATGAACAATGATTTGCTACATTTCATGCTCATTGTAACCATTTGGTAGTGTCATACCTTTTAGACTTAAAAAGGGTAAGTAAACCGCCATATGTTATAAAGCTAAGGTCAAACCCAGGGCTCTAACAAAATGTGGTAAAATACGAAATCAATGCAATTAGCTTTCTGTTTGTGTTTGTACCACTTAAAAGCTTTCAGAAGTATTCTTTGGGGTTTGAGGATTCTGTTTGAGTAAGTATGTATGGCTGCCCTTAGTTCCATTTTCTAGTGATGGAAACAATAGCTGGCCCCACTTCTAGCATTGTTTTAAGGAATCATTATTGTGTATTCATGTGTTCCCAAAGTATCAATTGATCAAAGTGTACCTGTCACTATGAAAGGTACGAGGGGTAGAGCAGAAATGAAGCATGCAAAAATATACCTGTTTTGTGGAGTGAACTGTTTTGTGAGAGAATACAGACATTAAACAGTAAATATAGTTTATAGACTATAAAGAAAGAACAATTAAAAAGTTAAACAGGGGGCTGGGGATATGGCCTAGTGGCAAGAGTGCCTGCCTCGGATACACGAGGCCCTAGGTTCGATTTCCCAGCACCACATATACAGAAAACGGCCAGAAGCGGCGCTGTGGCTCAAGTGGCAGAGTGCTAGCCTTGAGCGGGAAGAAGCCAGGGACAGTGCTCAGGCCCTGAGTCCAAGGCCCAGGACTGGCAAAAAAAAAAAAAAAAAGTTAAACAGCAAATAGAAGAAAAAGAGAGGATGAAGCTTATGGTTTAAAAAAGTGGACACAGCTGGATGGCTGGTGGTTCATGCCTGTAATCCTAGCTACTCAGGAGGCTTAGATCTAAGGATCAAGATACCAAGCCAGCCCAGGCAGGAAAGTCCATAAAATGCTCTTACCACTAATTATTCACCACAGAACTGGAAATGGGTGTGTGGCTCAAAGTGATAGATTGATAACCTTTAGCTTAAGAACCTCAAGGACAGTTCAAGCCCGAGGACAGCCAAAAAAAGGAAAAAAATAAATAAAAAAAAGTGACCAGAAAAGACCTCCATATAAAGGTGATTATTGAACAAGGGGACCAAGAGAATGGTCGGAGCATGAGAGGCTGAGCTGCAAGTTTTTAAGTGATAGAGGAACAGAAAAGACATCATTGTTCTGAGATAGAAAATACACTATAACAGAGAACTAAGAAGAAATGGAACCAGACTGGGTGTCCAAAGGCACCAGAGTAAAGTGATGAGGTATGTTTAGAATAATTGCTCAGAAAATAGTAAAATAAAGTGTGACACATTAGTAAAAGAGATGGAGAAAAACCAGAAAACCATGGCATTCTAAATGTCACAAGAAAATAAATTTCAAGAAAGAAGCCATGATCAATGTGTCAGATGGTCCCATTGTTAAATATGAGGAAAACTAACAATCATTAGGTTAGAAATTTAGTTTGCTTGACAAGCAGTTTTAATCAAAAGTTAGCTTCCAAGCCTAAGAGAAAAATATCTATGCAATATAGTATATGTTAATGCATTTCATAAAATGATTTGCTATCACAAAATTATTTTATGTAATATTTTTATTGTTTTGTGAAAGAATTTTTCATTAAGAATTTTTTCAGCAACATTAACTTTTTCCAGTTACATTTTGGACCAAATACTATGTTTAAGGAACCACTGACATAACAATGTTTAGATTTTAAAAATTATCTACTATATCAAGTGAACAATTAAGAGCTCACCAGGGCTATGAATGCGGCTTAGTGGTAGAGTGCTTGCCTTGCATGAATGAAGCCCTGGGTTCAATTCCGCAGTACCACATAAACAAAGCCAGAAGTGGAGCTGTGACTCAACTAGTAGAGTGCTAGCCTTAAGCAAAAGAAGCTCAGGGACAGTATCCAGGACTGGCAAAAAATAAAAAAAGTTCACCAAATTTTATTCACAATAAAGTTTTTTTTAATATTTTAATTGCATAGATTAGTTCATTTTTAACATTCTTGGTTTGAAATTGTTCTGAACTATTTGGTTTTCTGGATTTATCAAGTGTAATGAAATAGATCAGGAGGGCAGACCTAGTATAAGGGACCATAATTATTTAAATTTAAGAAATTATTTTCCTGGAAAGAGACCTGGATTTGGCTCAGTCATTACATTACATTATATCCCAGGAGACTCTAGTCAGGGTTGGATGGAAAGGAAAGTATTATTATTTATGCCTAACATAATCCCATAGGTTGTTGCAATGAATGACAGAGCACACCTCCCAAAATGCACAGGGCACTGGCATAAGGATTATTTTGAGGTAATGGCTACTTAATAACAGACAACAATAAGGCGTGTGTTCACACACGCGTGCATGTACACACGAGAGCTAGCAAGCAAGAGAATGAGACAGAGACAGAGACAGAGAGACAACGAGAGAATGAGAGAAAGAGAGACAGAGACCAAAGAAATCATTAATAAGTTCAGGAAACCAATCTGTCCCTTTGCAGTTTTGTTTTCTTGAAAGTAGGAGATGAAGCCCCTATATGGAAATTGTCTTTTCTATATTAGGAGGAAAGCAACATTCCTATAACCAGAGACAGGAGTTCACATTGTGGCTTATTGTCCTTAAATTTAACTCCTTTTTAGAGTTTAGTTTTATCTCCACAATGGCTTCTCAGCTCAAATTATGGACATGTTTGGTAATATTTGCCTTTATTTCTGTCAGCATTTTTGTGTCACATAAAATATATATTAAATATTTGTATGCATTTTCACTCCTAATCTGTTTTATGTTAGTTTAATTTTCAGACAAATGAAAAGATTAAAAGGGTACAGGTGAGATTTAGCATACTACAAATTAGTGATATATGGATTTAAGCTGGTGAACATTGCCTGACAAATATGAGAGTTTGCTATTATTATTACTGGAAATCAGGAGAGTGTTGAATGGGAAATTGCAAGCTTATTTCCCATGTAATTATTTAATAATATAAGCCTAGCTCCAAAGTACATTTTCACTATTCATTATTTTATACCCTTTTCCTATATAAACAAAACATAATAATTTAATCTAGAAACAGAATTGCAGTGAGTTGCAAAGATGATGTATGTGTATCTTAAGCACAGAATTTCTTACATTTTTCACTTATATTTGGCTATTAATGGAATGATTGACACTTGAGTTTTCATTATTTTGTCTTGAGTCTCATATTTTAAGTCACTATAAGAAGATATAATTGTTAATTACCTTAAACAGAAATAAATTAGAATATTTTAGGATCATATAAATTTTACATACTTATAAATTATACAAGTATCTACATAATACACATTACTTAGACACATATATGACATAGATATTAATATACCACACTACACATACATGTGTTTTATATTATTTATACATGTTACATATATATTACATGTATGTGTAGATTATTTATCTATATATATAGTATATTTGTGTTTACACTTGTAATAAATACTATTGTTATATAAGGTATGCATGTATATATTTTATATGTGTGTGCAGCACATGCTTTGTACTATAAATTTTATTTCTATTAATTTGTCACACTTATGAATTTGTATAAATTCTTAGCTTTATATACCATACAAAATTCAAAACTTGAATGTAATTCTTTTTACAGGTGAGTAGTAAACTTAAAAATTAAGTTTTACTAATGAATTACATAATAGAGACAGCATTAGTGTCTGATTTTTATTATGTTATATAGGTTCCATATTTTAATTATAAGGTAACATGAAACCCTAGACTCATAATCTAAAGTATACTTTTAGTCCTCAATTTGTATCTTTAAATGAAATTCTATTTCTTTCCTTACAGCCAGGTTTTCTTAATTCCATTTAAAATTTTTCTAGTTGCATAGTTAAGAACAGTACAGTTTGAGATTTTGGGAACAACTTAAACTTAAATCCTCTGTATCTATCCTCTCTGTATTTCATGGACAGCTTGAGGCCAATTCCAATGAAAAACTCCCAACTGTTATTACTTTGCTGAATGAAGCCAGGAAGAAAGACAATCTTCAATTAATTTCTTAAACCATACTTATTCCAGATGTTCTTTCTTTTCATAGCTTCTGTCTTTTGGTATTATTGGGGTTTTCAAGCAAGCCCTTCAGGTATCCATTGCAAAGTGATTCAAAGACTTTGTCAAAAGATTTCATTTTAGTTAGAGGAAAAGGAAACTATGAAACTGTTTTGAAATCTTGTATCACTGAATAACCAACAAGTGCAGGTTTTTGAAATCTTAAACCAAACAGGTAAAAATGTTTTAATAAACATCAATATTTAAAGAGCACCCAAGTTACTATAGTATTAGGTAAAAATCATTTTGATCACCAGTTTGTTTTCTAAGATTATCAATGTCCTACTACCATGTTACTTTTCTATGTCCTGTGGCTCTTGTCATTCACAGTATCTGTCTTTATGGGACCTGCACCAACCATCTTATGTACTTCACAATACAAATACAATGATATGTGCCAATTTAGCAAGATTCTTCCTCTAGATCTTATTTGTCCAGGCATATTGTATGCAAGAGTCCTAGTAAGTTATGTCAAACAGGATCTTCATTATCTCTTACCTGTGATATTTTCTCTTGTAATTCTATAAGCTATTCTCCTACTCAGCTCCTTGGTTACAACCGACCACTTTTTCTTATTAATTTGGAATTGTGGCCAGTTCCATACTGAAGTCCCCCACCACTTTTTTTCTTTTCTCTTAGAATAGTTCCTGAGTAAAAACAAAAAAAGTAATTTCTTTCAGATTTAACTACTGTCTAGCTCTCTTTTTTCTTTTTGCCAATTCCCATCCTATTTTTGAGCTTTTCTTTGAATAAGTATGATTCCATGAAAATTCAGTTAGTTTAAAATCTATAATTCCTCATATTAAATATGAATCTGTTCAAAATCTCCACTGTGTTGTTTAATGTTTCAACAGCATAGGTTTTTTTCTATACTTGTGTATGTATTTAGATGTTTCTTTGTATTAAAAAGTCAAATTAGTGTATCCTAATACATATTTATGGCCTGTTTCATGTTCTGTTTCATGCGTCTTTTGTTTTAATTTGGGTTCTGGCTAAAGTATGGATGATTTCCTTTCACATACTTTGTACATGTGTACTGCTTTATTTTTGTAAATGCAGCAGAAATGTGCAGTCAACATTTTAGCCCTTTGGGCACTCATCAGGCACCAATTGTTTACAGAAGTGAGCTGGGTAGCAAGGTTTTGAACTGTCTTGGAATCATTACATGATTGGCTTTACTTGGGCTTCATGTCATCCTGAAAAGTCTTGTTGCAGGACCCATTCTACTCCTTTCTCCTGGTACTAATCAAGGAAAGCAAAAATAGAAGCATCATTGAGTATGACCCCTGATTTGGGACTAACCATTGTTTGGACAGAGAATGGGAGGAAACTACTATAAAGAACAAGCATGTATCCAGATGAAATAGACATTACCAATTGTTTTCCCTCAGAGTCCAGAGCCTTTCATAAAGTCCTTTTTTATGTGAAGAAATACTCAAGAGAAATTGCTTAGGTTAGTTCTTGAAATGATAAGCATGTGACTGTTATTCTATGTAGCAAATGAAACTTGCATGAGAATAGAAGTAGTCTTAAGTTTTTTATTCAGCACTTAGTATATTATCTTATTCCAAATGATTAGGTCCATATAACCAGACAGAGCCATAAGTAGGAGCAATACTCATTTATGAAAAGAGTGTGGACAATTATCATCTTTTGCAATATGCTAGGAACATACGTTGTGTAATAACTGAAAGCACATAGGAAAAGAACAATTTAAGTAAAATTGATAAATTCTGCATTTTTGTCTCCCATTTGACTTTATTGGAAATGCCTGAATTCACAGAAAGCAATTTTAGTCATGTATTCAGATATTTGGGGATTTATATAATAAAGGTTACATTGTTAAACAAATAAATGTAGTTTTCTCACACACTTGTAATAATAGTGTTCAAAGACTTTTTTATTCAAAATACCTTTTTTAAAATAAATTCACAATAATATCACTCTTAAGACAGCTTCTCCTCAGTGGTTTCTTTTTATAAAAGGGAAAAATAAGACTAGGAATGTGGCTTAGTGGTACAGTGCTTGCGTAGCATGCACAAAACCCTGGGTTTGATTCCTCAGCACCACATAAACAGAAAAAGCTGAAAGTGGCACTGTGGCTCAAGAGGTAGAGTGCTAGCCTTGAGCAAAAAAAAGCCAGAGACAGTGATCAGGCCCTCAGTCCAAGCCCCAGGACTGGCAAAAATAAATTAATTAATTAATAAATAAGTAAAAGGGAAAAATACCTCAACAACTCCTACCTTGTAAAATATATGCAAAGAAATATTCATCTGTGGTTTAATACAGTGGAATTTGCTGTCCTTGATTGGCCATTAAGGTAAAATACTAAGAATCAGGTTGCTAAGTACTACACAAAGTGTATCAGTTACAGAGATTCTCCAGGGAAAAGAATTTTACAGGCCTGCCATGCTACTTAGGTATTTAAAATCTCACAGTGAGATAAAACAATGATTTTTGAATGAAATCCATGATTGTTCTGGATTTCAAGTCTAATTCTAGAATCCAGGTTTTCAGTAGAGAAACAGAACATATAAAATCATTGTTTCCATACATTTTAGCTCAAAAAAGTTTGTTTCAAAGGTGGCTGTTATTGTTATTGTTGAACAACACTGAAGTGGCCATCCACTAAGGGCTCTGTCCATTCAAGGACCAAATTTCAGGTTATGAAATACTTGATTCCAGGAAACCACTACTGCAGTGTTAAGCAAAGCATGAATCTCAACTTTAAAGAGTGGCAAATATAAAGGGAGGTGTGCATATAAATTACCATGATAGGCATACATTCAGTTTTCAAAAGCTGACTGCTCAAGATATAGCCCAAAGTCCAGATTTAAGTTTAAAACTGTTCTAGAGGGACTTCCAGGAAGACAGCAAGGAGCAGCAGAGACCTAGCTAAGGTCCCGCTGACATCCCAGTTTTACCACTCCAGAGAAACTTTTACTCCTAGAAAGACAGCCCAAGTAAGTTACAACAGTATAGGAATTCTGGCCAGAAAGGAAAAATTGACTTTGCTGGCCTGAAAGCACAGCACCAGGCACTCCACACCTAAAGGACACAGCGGCAACCAGGAAGAAATCCTCCAGACAGCAGCAGACATCTTCTAAAAGTGAAAAGCTAGAATAAATTCTACCAAGCAAATGGCCCCCATAAGCAGGCTGGACTTGCAATCCTAGTATCAGATACAATTGACTTCAAATTAAAAACGGTAAGAAGAGACAAAGCAGGTTACTACATACTAGTAAAGGGAACTCTCCTAAAGGAGGATATAACCATCCTAAATATCTACAGTCCAAATACAGGAGCACCCAACATTATCAAACAAACACTACTGACTCTAAATACACTCATAGACCTAAACACATGGATTGTCAGAGACTTTAACACTCCACTGTCACATCTGGACAGATCAACACATCAAATACAGAGCAAAGAAATCTCAGAACTAAACAACTACATAGACCAACTAGACTTAACCGACATCTACAGACTATTCCACCCAGCAACACCAGAATACACATTCTTTTCAGCAGCACATGGAACATTCTCCAAGATAGATCACATTTTAGGGTACAAAGAAAATCTGTACAAATTCAGAAGTATTGAAATCATTCCCTGCATTCTCTCAGATGACAATGGAATAAAATTAGTGCTCAACTCAAACAGCCACGATGGAAAATCCTATAATTCATGGAGACTAAACAACACACTGCTGAACCATTAGTGGCTCATTGAAGAAATTAGAACAGAAGTTCAAATGTTTATGGAAATAAAGCAAGTTGAGCACAAAAATACCAGCTCCTTTGGGACAGATCAAAGGCAGTACTCAGAGGAAAATTTATATCTCTGAGTGCCTACATCAATAAACTGGAGAAATAGCAATTCAAGAAGCACCTTAAGGGCTGGGGATAGAGCCTAGTGGCAAGAGTGCCTGCCTCGGATACACGAGGCCCTAGGTTCGATTCCCCAGCACCACATATACAGAAAACGGCCAGAAGCGGCGCTGTGGCTCAAGTGGCAGAGTGCTAGCCTTGAGCGGGAAGAAGCCAGGGACAGTGCTCAGGCCCTGAGTCCAAGGCCCAAGACTGGCCAAAAAAAAAAAAAAAAAAAAGAAAAAAGAAGCACCTTAAGCTCCTTGAAATAGAACAAAAATTATTAAAATCAAATCAGAATTAAATGACTTAGAGTAAAAAAAACCATTGAAAGAAGCAACAAAACAAAGACTTGGTTCTTTGAAAAAATTAACAAGATAGAAAGACCCCTAGTATATCTGACCAAAAAACGAAGCCAGCACACCCAAATAAACAAGATGAGAGATGAAACAGGTAACACCACTACAGAAACAACCAAAATTCAGAACACAATAAGGGACTATTTTTCAAACCTTTACACCAACAAATTCGAGAACCTGGAAGAAATGGACGATTTCCTAGCAAAAATTGATATCCCCAAACTCAACTTAGCCATGAAGATTTACACCTTCTAAACAGACCAATATCCAGCACTGAAATAGAAACGGCACTAAGAGATCTCCCATCCAAGAAAGAAAACAGGTCAAGACAGATTCACAGCAGAATTCTACAAGGCCTTCAAAACAGAACTCACACCAATATTTCTCAAACTCTTCAATGACATTTGCTACCAAACACATTCTATGATGCCAGTATAAGCCTCCTCCCAAAGCCAGGCAGGGACTCATCAAGGAAAGAGAACTATAGACCGAATTCCCTGAGGAACATTGATGCAAAAATTCTCAACGAAGTTCTGGCCAATCAACTTCAACAGGTCATCAAAAAAATCATACACCATGATCAAACTGGATTCAAAGTTGGCTGCGAAGGGATGCAAAGTTGGTTCAATGTACACAAGTCAATTAATGTAATCCACCATATCAACCGGGGCAAGGCAAAGAACCACATAGTTATATCCCTAGATGCAGAAAAGGCATTCGATAAAATCCAGCACCCATTTATTATGATGAAAAGCCCAGGAAAAACTGGGATTCCAGGAAACATTCCTGAATATAATAAAGCCAGTCAATGAGAAACCAACAATAAGCATAATTCTAAATGGTGAAAAGCTAAAGCTATTCCCTTTAAAATCAGGAGCAAGACAGGGATGTCCGCTCTCTCCTCTCCTCTTCAACATAGTACTAGAATTCCTAGCCAGAGCAATTAGGCGAGAAGAAAACATAAAAGGGGATCCAAATAGGAAAAGATGAAGTTAAACTTTCTCTCTTCACAGATGACATGATCTATACCTAAAGAACCCCATAGACTCTACCCCCAAGCTACTAGAGCTGATCCAAAAGTTTGGCAAAGTAGCAGGATGTAAAGTAAACCCTCAAAAATCAATGGATTTTCTATATGGCAATAACCTGAAGACCGAGGCCGAAATCAGGAAAGCAACTCCTTTTGAGATAGCCTCAAAAAGCATAAAATACCTAGGAATAACCTTAACCAAAGAAGTGAAAGACCTCTATGATGAGAACTTTAAAAACATGAAAAATGAAATTAAGGCAGAACTAAGGAAATGGAAAAACCTTCTATGTTGCTGGATTGGGAGGATTAATATAGTCAAAATGGCAATATTGCCAAATGCTATCTACAAATTCAATGCAATACCCATTAATATCCCATCACCACTTTTTAATGAAATAGAAGAAGCAATCCAGAAATACATATAGAACAATAAAAGACCTCGAATAGCAAAAACAATTCTAAGCAGATAGAACAGTGCTGGAGGAATTACAAAACCAAACTTCAAGCTGTATTACAAAGACATAGTAATAAAAACAGCTCGGTGTTGGGCCAGGAACAGCCCTGCAGACCAATGGAACAGAACTGAAGATTAGCCTGCAGAACTATGCCTACTTAATATTTGGTAAAGGAGCTAAAAAAAATAGGAGGGAAAAAAGATAGCCTCTTTAATAAATGGTGCTGGGAAAGGTAGTTCAACACCTGCAACAAACTAAAACTAGATCCTTATATATCACCTGCACCAAAATCAATTCCAAATGGATCAAAGACCATGAAATAAAAACAGATACCCTGAAAACACTACAAGACAGAGTAGGAGAAACACTTGGGCTCCTTGGCATAGGATGAAACTTCCTTAATAAAGGCCCAGAATTGCAACAAATCAAAGAAAGGTTGGACAAATAGGACTGCATCAAACTGCAGAGCTTCTGCAGGGTAAAGGACATAGCTCCCAACGTAAACAGAAAGCCCACAGATTGGGAAAAGTCCTTTACTGGCCATATGATGGACAAAGACCACATATCTATAATATATGCAGAACTAAAAAAATTAATTTCCTCCAAAACAATACCGCAAAAAACCAACAGCCCCCTCAACAAGTGGGTTAAAGACTTAAAAAGAGACTTCTCTGATGAGGAAATGAGAATGGCCAAGAAACATATGAAAAATTGCTCTACATCACTGGCCATAAAAGAAATGCAAATCAAAACAACATTGAGATTCCACCTCACCCCAGTAAGAATCTCCTATATCAAGAAAACTAACAATAACAAATTTTGGAGGGGAAGTGGCCAAAAGGGAACCCTACTTTATTGTTGGTGGGAATGTAACCTGGTTCACCCACTCTGGAAAGCAGTATGGAGATTCCTCAGAAGGCTAAACATAGAGCTCCCCTATGACCCAGCAACCCCACATTTGGGCATCTACCCAAAAGACCACAAACAAGAACACTAAAACCACCAGCACAACAATGTTCATCACAGCACACTTTATCATAGCTAAAATATGTAACCAACCTGGCCAGATGCCCCTCAGTAGATCAGGAAAATGTGGTACATATACACAATGTAATTTTTTGCCTCTATCAGAAAGAATGACATTGCCCTATTTTTAAGAAAATGGAAGAACTTGGAAAAAATTATACTAAGTGAAGTGAGCCAGACCCAAAGAAACATAGACTCTATGGTTTCCTTCATAGGGAATAATTAGCACAGGTATAGGCTAGTCACAGCAGAGGATCACGAGAGCCTAATACCTATGCACTTATGAACGCCTAAGATGATGTGAAATGAACTCCAGATTATGGAAATGAGTATTATATCACTGTTGTAATTACTTTCAACATGCCATGTGAAACAGTAGCTTCTTTAGTCGATGGTCCTCTTGTATACCCTTCCTCTGGTTGTCCCTGCGCTATCACTGTATCTCATCTGATTGCCCTGGATACTGTGTATACTGGTATTAGAACTAAGGAAGTGAAAGGGAATATCGAAATCATGAGACAAAGGATAAAACGACAAACGACTCCAAAAGCAATTCTTGCAAAACCATTTGGTGTAAACCAATGGAACAACTCATGGGGGGGAGAGAGAAAGGGGGAGGAGGAATGGGGGAATGAGGGAGGAGTTAACAAATAGTACAAAAAAAGTACCCATGTCCTAAGGTATGAAACTGTAATCCCTCTATACATCATTTTGACAATAAATAAGTCATTATTTTTAAAAAACTGCTTTAGAGATTTTTGAGCCTACATACATGAAAGAAGGGATGAGTAGCAAAGGAAATGCCTGTGAGAATACTTCAGTTTTCCTAGATGTTCTTATTTCACAGAAAGGGGTTTATGGTTAACTTCCAGTGGGCTGCACAGCTCCTTTTTTCCTTTTTCTTGAAGCATTTCAGATCAGTATTGCCAAATCAAGTTGTTAATGGATTTTCATATACTAGAGCACAATATCAATTTCTTTTTCTCAGCATCCAAGTTTAAACCCAGGGCCACACATTTACATCTGCTACTTGTGTCATACTCTTCGTCAGTTTTGTTTTTATTAAAATTGGATATTCATTTTTTTGGTAGTACTGTGGTTAGAACTCGGGGTCTCATGGTTGATACACAGATACTCCATCTTCTCAGCCAAAATTCCTACCCTTTTATGTTTTAGTTATTTTTCAGAAACGTTCTGTTTTCTTTGGGACCCATCACAGAGTCTGTCCCTCCTATGTACACTTCTCACAAAGCTGCAATTATAAATATGGGCAAAGATCTGGCTTGTCATTTTGAGATTTTTCCTGGGTAACTTTTTCCTCGTGCTGGCCTCAAGCCAGGAGCATTACTTAGTTTGTTCTTGAAAGACCAATTTTAAGCAAACAAATTGTTCAAGGTAGTACACAAGTCTCAATCTGAAACAGAGATATCCCTAAACAAACAAACAAAAATACCTGTACTATGTATTTCCTTGTTATTATTTCCCTCTGTTACACTGTTTAGAGGAAAAATAACAAAACCTCTCCTAATATATGCCTGTCTATTTCTATGGCAAATCAAATAGGATGCATTTGAAGTAAACTCACTTTAAAAAGATAAAGTCCCAGAGTTTGTACACCATGTCAGGAAAATTAAACTAAGCAAACTAACTTCCTGTCTTCACAATGGACTTCTATATAAAGCCAGAAATGCTTCAAGTTGTGTGAAAAAAAGTAGTGATTCCCTACTAGTATTTTGCTTCAATTACAAGACATTGAATCAACATTGTCAAAAGAAGCTTTGAATTTGATTCTCTGTCCTCAACCCCTAAAAAGAATGCTTTGGTAAGACAAAACATGTCTATCAAAAACTTCCTTTACACAGGTGGTTATTCTATTTTTCTTAGCTACCAAATCATTCTTTTTGGCAGTTCCCTATTGTCAAGATTCAATTAGAAATGTTTACTTTTTCTATCCATGATTTATATGAAGTAATATCTAGCAATATTATGCCTTTAGTTGTCTGTTTCTAGATTTAGATTTTAAATTATAACAAGATTACATCTTTGCTATCATTTGAAAAGAACAATTTAAAGTTATTCTTTCTGATTAATAAAACTTTATGGCAAACAGCTCCCCAAAAGGCCTATTCAAAAGAAATAACTGAGAAAAAGAGAAAAGAAAAGATGAAACCTAAACAGGAATGGGAGCTGTGTTCTAACTAATTCTGAGTTTCCAGGTTGGACAAATATAATATTTCTGTAACTATCATCTTTCCTCTAAATTAAACCATTTCCTGCAGCTGTCCAAGTTTCTATTAGGTAATAACTCTCCTCTATTTTATGCAGTCTTCTGGGAATTACCAAGTATGATATTTTGTCTTTGCCAAGGGACAGACTTATGACTCCATGAAGGCCAATTAAATACTTTCTATGACTTGTTTAACCTTCTAAGATTTGTCTCTTCTTGAGTGTAACAAAGACTGAATAGGAAGAAATTCTACAACCTCCCATTACTGTAAGAAAATTCCTGAGAAAAGAACAGTTTTTTAAAATAGGAAAGGTTTATTTGACCACACATTTTGAAGGTTTTAATTCATCATCAATTGCCACTGGTGCTTTTGGGTTGACAGTAAGAAAATACACTTAGTGCTGGAAGCTGCTCACTTTCTGGAGGATGAGAAGCAAAGATAAGAGAAAGAGATCACATTCTCTCACATATACTCCAATTACCAAATTTCATTCCACTAAGGCCCCACATCCCAATAGTTCCACTATGTATTCCTAATATCATGAATTGGAAACCAAGCCTTCAATGACTGGGCCTTTAGGGGACAGGGAAGGAATATTTTGAGTCCAGAGTTTTTACCAAAAGATCATTTGATATGATCTTCACCTCCTCATGGCATTATTTGGGAACCATGTGGTAGAAATGTTGAGTTGGATCTAGTGTTAGGATCTAGTGTTGGAGCATGGTCTAGAAGAGAACTATGAGACTTCAGTCTTCCAGGTTCTTGGAATTTCCTTTCCAGGTATCCAGCAGTAAACAATCTTCATTCCTGTCATGACAAGCTGCTTCACCACAGACAAAAGGGCAACAGAAACAACTAACCATGGAATAAGTTGTCCAAATCTTATTGTTCAAGATTATTTTGGAGCCAGAATTAATTGATAGAAGTACTTTGTTAGATTAATAGAAAATCTGCTTCTTAATTACTAAAGTAGAAAGGATTTATCAATTAGGGATAGGTCTTGGTACTTCTCCATGTTTCCTCTTACTGGGATCAGTGCAACAGTCCTATTGTACACTCCTTATGGCATTTGCAATCAGAATTTCTTATATCAACTGGGCTGCTGTCTGCTCTTTCATGGAATCTTGCCTTCAAGCCTCAGACACATAGAATTATTCTTTGACTCACCCTAAAGAACAATAGTAGGAAAGATTAATATAATGTATGAAATAATTGCACCACAAAAATGTGTGTCCAAATAATGTATCATAGTTAGTACTTGCATAAAATCCAGAAAGCAATTCAAGAATAGATTCCTCTGCCACTCAAAGAAGAAAATACTTTTTCTTTTTCACTGAATTTTTTTTCTAGAAGTTGCAACTGTACTTGACTCAAAGTAAAATATGAAAGATGCTCTTTTTTCTTAACCATGTTTCTTGAAACAGAGTGAAGAGAACAGCAGCTGATGAGGTCAGCCTCTGCATTACTGCTATTAACATTAGAACTCAGTATTCATTACCATTTTGTTTCTCAAAATATAATTGGATAAGACATAGGTAGAGCAAGATAGCTAATAATTTAGGGAGTTTTAAGTTGGAAATCACTTGTGATCCAACTTTAGCTAGCCTTTTGGCTCTGATATTCTCAAACAGCTGAAAACAAAGTTTTCATTGAAAGGGAAAAATGATCATTGAGCAGAACTTCCACTGTTAAAATAACAGCATTGTATTAACATATATTTTAAGCAGTGTGAAGAATAATGAAAAATTAAACTCTTATTACATCAATAATTTCTGGCAGAATCAACACTGAGTAACAACGATGTTGAAATCAATGAAAATGTATTTTACCGTGGTAGTATTTAATACAGATTATATTTTCCAGCATTTTCATCAACTTCTGTCTTTACAACTGCTTTATCCTCCTACTTCCCAACCCACCTCCAAAAAAAATGCTCAGAAAAAAAGGAATTTATTTGTAACATATGGAACCATTTCTCCCCATATTTCATCCTGATGGGGGAGTGATATGCAAAATGTGTCAAATGAAATATGTATTTCCAAATGTGAATGGTTTTAAAGTTCTATGAAGACTTAGAAGTTTAGATTCCTGTGTGTGTGTGTGTGTGTGTGTGTGTGTGTGTGTGTGTGTGTATGCACTAGTCCTCAGGCTTGAACTCAGGGCCTGAGCTTTTGGCCCAAATTTAGTCCTCTACCACTTGACCCACAGCTCCACTTCTGAGTTCTTTCGTGCCTAATTGTACATAAAAATCTCATATGCTTTTCTGTCTGGGCTAGCTTCAAACCATGATCATTAGATCTCAATTTCCTGAGTAGCTGGCATATCTAGAGTGAGCCACTGGTACCAGGCATATCATTTATTTTGATAGGCACAATTGCTTCCCTGTCTGTTTGGAAATGTGGAGGACAGTTCAACAAAATGTACCTGTTTTCTTCGTTTTGGTAAAAATACTTGGTCTGTTTTGTTTTTATTTTTGTTTATGTGAGTATTCAGTGATATGAAAGATAACTTTCTGATTATATACAATGTATGCCATTTAATATATCACATAGTATGATCTTAAGAATATTTGAGATTACTTGAACCAAATTTTGTATTTTTAAATATTGAAATTTTTTGACTGTGATATGGTTATACACACAATAATTATTAGAATTTATGATCTCTAATGATAATCATTTTTTATTTGGGGCTGTTCCTGGGGCTTGAATTCTGGGTCTGGGTACTGTCCCTGAGCATTTGTCCTCAAGGCTAGTGCTCTACCATTTGAGCCCCAGACCTACTTCTGCACTTTTGCAGTTAAGTGGAGATAAACACTTTTCTAGTTATGAAAATTATATATGCTAAATTCATGTACTTTGTGTGTGCTCAATAAAAACTTGATGAATTGGAAAAAAAAGAATCACATGCACTTTTCTGCTTTGAACTGCAAACCTCAGATCTCAGCCTCCTGAGTAGCTTGAATTACAAGTGTGAACCACTTGAGCCTGACTATCGATATCATTTTAAAACGTTCCCATTGTCCCTTCATGCCAAAATAAAAGTTTCCACATTAGAAAACTAGTTAGTGGAGTTGAACTCCACATATTAGAATTTTACTAATCCTGGATAAATATTTTTCTATGTAGGGAGAATACTGTTTTAACAAAATAATTATCAGAAACTATTGGAAAGCCTAATCCTTAGCTAATAAAAATGTGTTATATTTTAAAATACTCTATAGTTATATAAAAAGATATTAGAAATAGTAATTTAGTGCAGTAACATACTTACTGAGTACTTAACGCCATGTGGGACACAGCAATCTATGAGATTTCATATCAGCATTTCAATGAAATTGATGATTCCATATGAATATTTCCAGTTATATCTTTCTCTTGAGCTTCAAAATCATATTCATAACATTCCATTGGTGTCTGTACTTGGGAATCCCATGGCTTTTTGAATGTGAACACTTCAACTTCTATTGGTTATCTTTCCTATCTTGTGATATAGCTTATGTCATATTTTAATTAATGATTCTGCCCAGCTACATGGCCTCTCAATCCATATCTTCTCATGCTTTTTCATGTTCTTTTTCACGGCATTGTGCTAATGCTTTTTTAGAAATATTTGTCACCACAATCTTTTCACACACTTCCTACACTGTGGTTAATAACCAGAATTCTTCTCTTGATGAGCCTACCTCAATGCCAATAAATTATTCATAACTACTCTGCTTCTCTCCTACAAGCTGTAGCCTTACCCTCATTTCTGTCTGCTAATGTTGATCTTCCAGAATAACAAATCTTGAGAATTGGTTTTAACTGTCACATTTTTGCTCTTCCCATGCCTGCAGGCTCTCCATGCCTTCAAGCTGAAACCTAAGCTTTTTGTCAAGTAGTAAATGCTTACTTAGGTCACCTTTTTCTGATTAATATTTCTCACAACTTAATGGAAATAGTAGCACTTGTGTTGCAAAATAAAATATCATAATGAAGTCCTCTTATTTTCCTATTTGCTGTAAGTCTAGAAGGAGAACGATATTTTTAAAAAAGCACTTTTCTCAGGCATCCAAAATTGGAACGAAGGAAATCCACAAATCATTCACCTTCATCAGTCAAGAAGTTTTATAGAGTAGCCTGGACTCTACTCCATCAATGCCTCTCAGACTGGGTAGAAATTTTCAGATTCTCTAATTATGCATAGAAAATCTTGTGTTTATCACTTTCAGTAACTCCAAAGTCCTAGATCTTCTGAGCTTTACAATAAGAACTGCCAATTATATCTGAGAGCTGAGAATTACAGGATTGGGGAATTTATTACTGTGTCAAGAGCCTAATATTGATGGCTAATATATTACTCAGTGAAAAATCTGTGTTGCAAGGTGTATTTGATTAGTGCAAAACTTCAGTGCAACAAAAGACTTACCAAGCTTCCTATTACAAGACTACAACTTAAATCTTGAGCCCCACCCTATCTTCTACCTCTCATGACATGCAACCTCTGAAACTCACTTCTGATTACCTATGTTATAAAACATTTCTCTTTGGTAGAGTTACTGCGATCTTTTGTTTCTGTAGAATTCACTTATGGCATATATAGCATGCTTAATGGTAACTATGACCTTGGATTTTAATTAGCTCTCATTCTCCCAGATCAAAATCCTAGTGTCTGAAGTACATTATGCCCTTTATATCTCTTTATCTCCAGCACATAAGGGAATCTTGTGACATAGGCATTCACTTTTTGTTTCGTGAGAAGGGTTGTATTATTGACTACATTTTTTAAATGACCTCATCCCTTGTATGGTTTACTATGATTCTCCTTCATATTTAAGCAACTACTTGATTCTCCTTCACATTTATGCTCATGAATGGACTTGCAATATTAAAGCTCCTTGTAAAGCACTTGATATTCATGAACTTACTAAGAATCAGACAGAGCTGATATCATTTGTCTCATTTAGAAATGAAGTCATTGCCATTTAGAGCTGAAGATACAAAACTACGGTGATGTAAAACAAGATATGAATCCATATCTACTGTCTTAATAGCACAATAATATAACATGTCATCCTAGTTTATATCATCTATCATATATGGGCAAGGGGAAATTAAAATATCTTCTATAAAGTACAGGGTCTACATTGAGTTCTCTTTAGTGAAGGAAGAAATGTAAAATACTGTGGGGTATAGAATGGCAGATAAGACTCAGATTGTAGATATGGTAAAGTTCTTAAAGTGTAGAAAAATTGAGCTGGATGCTAGTGACTCATACTTATAATCATACCTACTTAGGAGGACAACATGTGAGGATCACAGTTCAAATGCAACCATTACAGGAAAGTGCAGGAGACTTCTATCTCCTATTACACACATGTGCACAGACATACACACACACTCTACTTTTGATATAGTCAAGTAAGTTCTCAGTACTGAACACAAATCCATTTAATTGTAATTCAAAGAGTCAAATGAATCAAAGAAATATTGTTTCTCTCAGTCTGGCTTGCTTTACTATAACTTTGTCTATGTTCTATTGGATAAATGCTCAAGAGTGTGATTGCTGGGTCACAGTGTAGGGAAGAGGGAGAGAATACAGTCAAGGTTGAAGGAGAATGTGCATGTTGAAGAGGGTAGTACTGATGAAGATGCATTATAAATTGCTTTGTACAACTACTTGAAGATACTACATTTTAAAAACACACACACAAATGAACCCAAAATTAGTAGCAGAAAAAATAGTAAGGATCAGAGCAGAAACAAATGACATATAAACTAAAAAACAAAATGGTGAAAGCATAAAGGATAACCTTTAGAAAAGATGAGCAAAACCTTCAAGTTCTTAAATAGGTTAATGGCAAAAGGAAGATCAAATAGTTAAAATCAGAACTGACAAAGGGCACTTTACAAGTGGCTATGTACAGAACTACAAAGGATACTTAGAGACTACTATGAACATCTAGATGTCAAAAATTTGTTAGACAAATGCCTTAATGGATATATCTTACCAAGATTGAGTCATCATTAAGTATGAAGCCTGAAAAACCTAATAATGAGTAGTCAGCTTGAATAAAACATCTAATCAAAGAGAAGCCGACACCATATGATATGAATTTTACTAAACATTTAAAGAATTAGTATCAATTTTTTCTGAAAGTACTCTAAAATATCAAAGAAGGTTTCATTCTTCAAAACACTTATTTAAAAGGCATCATTAACTTCATGGCAAAAGAAGACCAAGATACAGGAAAGAAAAAGAACACTATAGGACAATATCCACTTTGAACATAGATGTAAATACCCTCAGGAAAGCAAAGCAAATTAAAAAACACATTACAAGGATTATTCATCCTGATCAAGTGTGATTCATCTCCATGATGAAAGGATGATTCAACATATGCGAATCAATAAACATGACACACTCCGTCAATAGAATAAGTAAAAATCATGTGGTAATCTTATTAGATTCATTAAGGACATTTGGTAAAATTCAACATCCTCTCATGAGTTTTAAAATACAAAATGTTATATAGTTGGAATCTTATAGTAAGCATCTTTTTCAAAGTAGGTTCTTTTGTTTATTTCCAATTTGTTTCCATTTTAGAACTTGATAGCTCATTTTGACTAATAATAAACAGTGTCTGGATTTACCACAGTTTATTGATCCATTCACCCACTGAAGGAAATGTTTACTCCACATTTAACTTCAGTTTTTAATTGGCACAAAATTTGTAGATATTTATCAGATATTGTAATATTCTGACACATTAATACATTGTATAATGTTCACATATGGTAATAAATCTATCTGTGACAAAAAATGTATAACTTCTTTGTAGTGAAATAAACAAGACCAGGGGCTGGGGATTTAGCTCAGCAGAAAAGCGCCTGCCTGGCGAGCACAAGGTCCCAAGTTTGGTCCTCAGCTCTGGGGAAAAAAGAAATGTATGAAATAAACAAGACCAAATACAAGGAAAGAAGTTAACTAACAAGCAATGAGATTGAAAATATAGGAATTAATTCCAGAGTCAAAGTCAGATTGAAATCCAAGTTTAGCTTAAAATTAAAGATACCTTTTTTCTTGTGGTGTTATCTGCTCTATTTATCAGGATTTTGGACCTAATGCCTATTTGCTATTTTCTCTCATAACATCCCACAAGAATTTCTTACTTTGCATATTAACTTGGTTCTGGCCCTGTAGATTTACTTCAGTCCTTAAACAAGCTAGGTTCATAGAACTCAGCCCTATCTATAATCCAATTCTTCCTTTGCAGATGTAATAAAACTTGAGACAGTCTTTAATACTTTAGTTAAAACATCCGTGATCTTTGTTGATTAAAATGCATAAGCAGCATTATAGATAGAAGTCACAGAAATAAGTACTATTTTATTTTCACTTTAAGGCTGAGCTGCCAAAGAAGTTGTTTCAAACACTTATTTTGACATAAGTTCATGCAGTTGAAATACTTTTGTGCTGCAAGAGTAAGATGAATCCAAGGACTGAGTCATTGCTGCCACAGGGTGCAAATTTATTCAAGGTTTCCTAAATATTAAGTATGAAATTTTGAATTATTATATAATGATCCTTTTTTAAATCTAAGAGAAAACAACTTAAATTATGAATCTGAGGTTGTTTTCAATAACATTGCACTGATTATTATAGACTTTTCTTTGTGTGTACTCTTCAGAAGACAAACTGTATTGCAGTATAGAAGAAAAGTAATTATGAAAACACGGGATCTTATATTAAGATTGGCTTCATACATCTTTGTCTAGATAGATAGTGATACAGGCAAAGATGGAATAAAAAAGACAAAAACACTATCTAAAATAGCTGGCATTTTACATTTAGCTTTTCTTTTTTTTTTTTTTTTTGCTGCTTGCTTTTTGGTTGTGCTTGAATTCAAGGATTTATATTCTCACTTTCACTCATGGGTGGCTATCTCCCATTTGTGCCACTTCTATAGTTCTGGCTTTTTTTTTTTTTTTTTTTTTTTGGTGATAAATTGGTGATCATAGTCCCAAATTTGTCTTACTGGATTGGCTTCCAGCTGTGAACCTCAGATCTCAACCTTTCCAGTAGCTAGTATTATAAGTGTAACCACTGGCAGTTAGCTTTTCACTTTTACCTTTAGTGAGTGCATAGAAAGGTGAGAAAACATGAAATGAAGTCAGTAAGTTCCATTTTATGACATACCCCGTTTCCTCTTTCACAGAATAATACTGCTGCTTGACTTCTTGTCTTTTACTGATTTCCTTTGAGCCAACATTAAAAACTCCATGACCATTTCTTATGTCTCTACTGGTTTTGACTAACATTTGACTTTACAGCTTTCTCACAGCCCAGAGTACTTGCCTACTGACTGCTAAAATGTGCAAAACAAGGGCTGGGAATATGGCCTACATGAAGCCCTCAGCACCACACATATATAGAAAATGGCCAGAAGTGGGCGCTGTGGCTCAAGTGGCAAAGTGCTAGCCTTGAGCAAAAAGAAGGAAGGGATAGTCTATACTCAGGCTGTGAGTCCAAGGCCCAGGTCTGGCAAAAAAAAAAAAAAAAGTGCAAAACAACAACAAATCAAAGCCATGAAAACTGAGAAAATTTCATTGAAGAGTTTGAGAAATATTGGTGTGAGTTCTGTTTTGAAGGCCTTGTAGAATTCTGCAGTGAATCCGTCTGGACCTGGGCATTTCTTGGATGGGAGATCATTTATTGCCGTTTCTATTTCAATACTGGATATGGGTCTGTTTAGAAGGTTTAAATCTTCATGGTTGAGTTTGGGGATATGAATTTTTTCTAGGAAATCATCCATTTCTTCCAAGTTCTTGAATTTGTTGGCATAAAGGTTTGCAAAATAGTCCCTTATTATTTACTGGATTTCGGTTATTTCTGTGGTGATGTTACCTGTTTCATCTCTTATCTTGTTTATTTGAGTGTGCTGGCTTCGTTTTTTGGTCAGGTTTGCCAGGGGTCTATCTTGTTGATTTTTTCAAAGAACCAACTCTTTGTTTTGTTGATTCTTTCGATGGTTTTTTTCGTCTCTAATTGATTTAATTCTGATTTGATTTTAATTATTTGCTTCCGTCTATTGACTTGGGGTTTGGCTTGCAGTTCTCTCTCCAGAAAATTAAGGTGCTTCCTTAAATTATTGAGTTGCTGTTTCTCCAGTTTGTTGGTGTATGCACTCAGAGATATAAATTTTCCTCTGAGTACTGCCTTTGCTGTGTCCCAAAGGAGCTGGTACTTTGTGTCCTCAACTTAGCCTCTCTAACAAGTGGTGCTGGAAAAACTGGTTCAACACATGCAACAAACTAAAACTAGATCCTTATATATCACCCTGCACAAAAATCAATTCCAAATGGATTAAAGACCTCGAAATCAAAACAGACACCCTGAAAACACTAAGGGAAGGAGTAGGAGAAACACTTGGGCTCCTTGGCACAGGATAGAACTTCCTTAACAAAGACCCAGAAATGCTACAAATCAAAGAAAGGTTGGACAAATGGGGCTGCATCAAACTGCAGAGCTTCTGCATGGCAAAGGACATAGCTCGCAAGATAAACAGAAAGCCCACAGACTGGGAGAAGATCTTTACCGGACATTCAACAGACAAAGGCCTCATCTCCAAAATATATGCAGAACTAAAAAAATTACGTTCTTCCAAAACAAAACCACAAAGAACCAATAGCCCCCTCATCAAGTGGGCTAAAGACTTACAAAGAGACTTCTCTGATGAGGAAATGAGAATGGCCAAGAGACATATGAAAAAATGCTCTACATCACTGGCCATAAAAGAAATGCAAATCAAAACAACATTGAGATTCCATCTCACCCCAGTAACAATGTCATATATCAAGAAAACTAACAATAACAATTGTTGGAGGGGATGTGGCCAAAAGGGAACCCTACTTCATTGTTGGTGGGAATGTAAACTGGTTCAGCCACTCTGGCAAGCAGTATGGAGATTCCTCAGAAGGCTAAATATAGAACTCCCCTATGACCCAGCAGCCCCACTTTGGGGTATCTATCCAAAAGACCACAAACAAAATCACAGTAATGCCACCAGCACAACAATACTCATGACAGCACAATTTGTCATAGCGAGAATCTGGAACCAACCCAGATGCCCCTCAGTAGATGAATGGATCAGGAAAATGTGGTACATATACACAATGGAATTTTATGCCTCTATCAAAAAGAATGACATTGTCCCATTTTTAAGGAAATGGAAGGACTTGGAAAAAGTTATACTAAGTGAAGTGAGCCAGACCCAAAGAAACATGGACTCTATGGTCTCCCTTATTGGGAATAATTAGTACAGGTTTAGGCAAGTCATAGCAGAGCATCACAAGGCCCAGTAGCTATACCCTTATTAACACATAAGATGATGCTAAGTGAAATGAACTCCATGTTATGGAAACAATTGTTATATCACAGTTGTAACTACTTTCAATGTCCATGTGTATATGTAGCTTCTATTATTGATGATGTTCTTTTATCACCTTCCTGTGGTTGTACCTACACTATTTCTGTAATCTTATCTGAGTATATTGGAAACCGTGTATACTGGTATTGGATGCAGGAAATTGAAAGGGAATACCAAATTTGAGAGACACAGGGTAAAAAAAGACAAACAACTACAAAAGCAATACTTGCAAAACTGTTTGGTGTAAGTGATCTGAACACCTCCGGGTGGGGGGGGGGCATGGAAGGGAAAGGGGAATGAGGGAGGGGGGTATGAGGGACAAGGTAACAAATAGTACAAGAAATGTATCCAATGCCTAACGTATGAAACTGTAACCTCTCTGTACATCAGTTTGATAATAAAAATTTGAAAAACAAAAATAAAGCATTTCACTTAGGACCCTCAAAAAAAAACAACTGAGAAAATAGGTTTCTGCAGTGTAACCGATAGTTCTGCAGTACTTTGTCATGGCATCTCTAGCAGACTTATGCAAAGATACACTTACTGGATTATCTGTACAGTATCAAGCAACAAATTTTCTATGAGAGTTAAACCTGGCACTTTAAAACTTTTATTAGAAAGACAGCTCCAGTCCTTTCACTGTTGGTATGCAGCTGAAACTGAAAAATCAAAGCAAGCATGTCCTCCTCCTCCTCCTCTTCCTCCTCCTCCTCCTCTTCCTCCTCCTTTTCCTTCTTTCTCCTTCTCCTTCTCTAGCTCTCTTCTTCTTCTTCTTCTTCTTCTTCTTCTTCTTCTTCTTCTTCTTCTTCTTCTTCTTCTTCTTCTTCTCCTTCTCCGTCCTCCTCCTCGTCCTCCTCGTCTTCCTCCTCCTCCTCCTCATCCTCCTCGTCTTCCTCCTCCTCCTCCTCGTCCTCCTCCTCCTCCTCCTCCTCCTCCTCCTCCTCCTCCTCCTCCTCTTCCTCTTCCTTCTCCCTCTCCTCCTCCTCCTCTTCCTCCTCCTCCTCCTCCTCCTCCTCCTCCTCCTCCTCTACCTCCTCTTTCTCCTCCTCCTCCTAGTCTTCCTCATCCTCCTTCTTCTATCTCATCCTCCTCCTCTTTCTCTTCCTCCTCCTTCTGCTCCTTGTCTTCTTCCTCAGTGTATCTTTAAAAAAATATTTATTGTCAAAGTGATGTACAGAGGGGTTACTGTTTCATTTGTAAGGCAGTGAGTACATTTCTTATCCAACTTGTTACCTACCTCCTCCTTCACTTTTCTCTCACGTTTCCCCTTCCCCATTTCCCTCCCCACAAAGAGTTATACAGTTGGCTTACAGCATATAGTTTTGCTGTTACATTGGTTTGCCTTTTACCCTTTGTCTTTTCATTTTGATGTTCCCCTTCCCTTCCCTAGCTCCAATAAATGTATATACAATACCCAGGGTACTAAAATCAGTAACAGTGACATCAGGGGTAAAACCATGGGAATAAAAACAAAAGAAAATGGCATAATTTCACATGGTACCTTGAAAATCACAACAATGTATTGTATCTATTTTTCTCAAAATATATTTCTCTTCTGTGAACTGAATCAAGGATACATTCCTTGTTTATTTCAATTACCACTCAGAGGATTTACTGCTAGTTTCAGGGAGTCAGACTGGTCATGTTTCTTAAACCCAGTTTGCATTGCTCTGGGCTAGTTCTACTCACCAGAAGGTGATAAATAATAAGGAAAATTTGAATCACTTTATCTCACTATGGATTTGTTCTGTGGTAACTGTTTGTATTCTTACTTACATCAAGCTCCAAAACAGACTAAAAGTGGCAATCATGCAGCTACTCCTAGGCCCAAACACTGGTGAGAAAGAAGATGATAATTTTTTATTAATAATTACTTATTTATTGTCAAAGTGATGTACAGAGGGGTTACAGCTACATATGTTATGCCGTGGGTACATTTCTTTCTTTCTTTTTTTTTTTTGTCCAGTCCTGGGCCTTGGACTCAGGGCCTGAGCATTGTCCCTGGCTTCTTCCCGCTCAAGGCTAGCACTCTGCCTCTTGAGCCACAGCGCCACTTCTGGCCTTTTTCTGTATATGTGGTGCTGGGGAATCGAACCTAGGGCCTCGTGTATCCGAGGCAGGCACTCTTGCCACTAGGCTATATCCCCAGCCCCGGTACATTTCTTGTACTGTTTGTTACCTCCTCACTCATTCTCCCCTCCCCCTTCCCCTTTTCCTCTCCTCCCATCAGTTGTTCAGTTGGTTTACACCAAATGGTTTTGCAAGTATTGCTTTTGGAGTTGTATGTCTTTTTATCCTTTGTCTCTCAATTTTGATATTCCCTTTCCCTTCCCTAGTTCTAATACCAGTATATACAGTATCCAGGGTACTCAGATGAGATACAGTGATAGCGCGGAGACAACCACAGGAAGGGGATACAAGAGGATCATCAACAAAAGAAGCTACAGTTTCACATGGCATGTTGAAAGTAATTACAACAGTGATATAATTTTCATAACATGGAGTTCATTTCACTTAATATCATCTTATGCATTCATAGGGGCATAGCTATTTGGCTCTCGTGATCCTCTGCTGTGACTAGCCTAAACCTGTGCTAATTATTCCCTATGAGGACTCAATGGGAAGCCATAGAGTCCATGTTTCTTTGGGTCTGGCTCACTTCACTTAGTATAAGTTTCTCTCTGGTAGCATGGCAATAACTACCTTCTTACTAAATTCTCATGTGACCTTTTCCTCTGCACTAACACACTTCTCGTTGCTCACACTCTTCAAATGAATGCACAGGACCTTTTGGATTAGAAATCTATTTTATACATAAATTATTTGATCACCTCTTAAGTGGTCTTATGTCAAGATGCAATCACATTGGGGATTAATGCTTTGCATCTTGAGCTTTCCCCAAAGGATCATGGGTCAGAGTTAGTGAAACCTTTAGAGTTGAGTCTAGTGGAAGTTACTTGAGTCACTGCAGACAGACACTGAAATGAGATTGAGACTTTGGTCTCAGTTTTATGTTTATTCCTCTTTCTTCTTTTCTTCCTTCTTTTCCTTCCCCCTTCCCCTTCCCCCTTCCCCTTTCCCCCTTCCCTATTCCCTTCCCTTCCCTTCCCTTTGTCTTTCTTTCATTTTATATTTCATTCATTTGTTCACAATTACCTGGGCTTAACTTATTCACAATTACCTGGGCTTTCTACTCACTGCTGGTGAGAAGATGCCTTTTGAGCTATTCATCCAGTCCAGTTTTGTTGTGGTGGTGGTGGTTTTTGTGGTTGTTTGCTGGCTAGTTGGAAATATAGTTTATTAGAATTTTTATCCCTCGGCTGATTTCACACAATGATCCTTGAATATCAATATCCTAATTATCTAGGTTTAGAAACATAAATCACTGACACTCGGAATAATCTTGCATTTCTTCTACTTAAGTCTGATTTTATTTCTACCTTGTCAAGTGTTCTTTGAATTGATTTTACCTTTGAATTGATTAACTGACCTAAATATATGACTTATGTCCAAATAATTTTTACTTCAAACATATGAATTTGCCTTCTTAAAAATAATAAAGCTAACTTAAGTATTAAAAAACAAAAAAGCAAAAAAATCAAAGGGATGTTACATCTATTAGAAGTGAGTTCACCTAAGCACTCTTTAGTTACTTCCTATTTGATCTTTATCTTCCGTATGATCTTCAATACCTAATATTGACACCTGAACACTGCATTTTTTTCATGGTTTTAATGTGGTATTGGTCATTCCCAAACTTATTTTAGGACTGGTTGGTTCTGATGTGTCTTGGGAATAATTTAAGTCTTTGACTTGATGACTCATATGAAATTTATCATAATAGACATTCATACTTTTCTTGGATCTATCTGGTAAAAAATTAATCCATTGGCTGGGAATATGGCCTAGTGGCAAGAGCGCTTGCCTCATATACATGAAGCTCTGGGTTCGATTCCCTAGCACCACATAAATAGAAAACGGCCAGAAGTGGCACTGTGGCTCAAGTGGCAGAGTGCTAGCCTTGAGCATAAAGAAGCTCAGGGACAGTAGTCAGGCCTTGAGTCCAAGGCCCAGGACTGGCAAAAAAAAAAAAAAAAGAAAAAGAAAAAAGAAAGAAAATTAATCCATTAATCACCCAGAATGTACAATGAAGAAAAGTTTGTGTTTATGCAAATAGTTTTAAAACAATCAATTGACCATGTACATTGTGAATAGCATTGCATATCATGATCATATTCATTCTGTATTCTCTTTTTAACCTATTCTTCTTCTATCTATTAATATTTCAGCTCTAAATTGTATTGACTGTGGCCCCATAAATCTTGAAATCAAACAAAAATTGTTTTATTCCCTGTATATAAACAAGTTAGGGTTGTTGTTTTTTTAAATCTCTTTCTGCTTTCTTTTTTTAAAAAAATATAGCTTCTGAATGTCTAAAAAATACCTGAAATTTGATTAGGCTTGTGTTGTTTTCAGAGAAGATTTTGTGTAATGCCTAAATCCAAAGAAATGCTTTTAATTATATAAATTATACAAGTACTGTATTAGAGAGCTCCAGGTATTATCTAATTTGGGAAATTTAGAAAGAATGTGGGAATTGTGTGGGCTTTTAATTAATTGAAAAGAGGAATACTGCCAATGTTTTTCTAAAGGTTATATAGTAGAGTACAAAAATGACTTGTTTATAATCAAAGAAGATTCTACTTAGGAAATTCTGACTCTCAACTTGGGAGTAGATTTGAATATTATGCTAGCCTGATCATTGAAATGAGCTTCTTTCTGAAATGGATTTGCTACTGTTAGGTCCTCACAGTCTCAAGATATTATTGGCAATGTGATAGCAAATTCCTAAAATACTTTTCAAATGAAATCATTGCTGAGTGGACAATGAAACTACACTATACAGAATGTTTGTTTTTTTTTTTTTTAGTTAGCATTACTACTGAGTAAATGTTTACAAACGATTTCTTCTTTTTTCAGTAGTAATAATGAGTAAAAGAAAGAGGAAGTGTGAGCAGCAGATCTATGTTATCACAAATATGACCTCTGTTGGTTGTTTGGTTTGTGCATTGACCATTTGGGGCTGGCCTCCTGCTTGCAACCCTTCTGCTTCCGACTGTGGACTAGGATAGCCTGGCTATTTTTTTTTTTTAATATATAAAGGTCGTATATTGAGGGATTACAATCATGTAAGTTTGGTAGTGAGTACATATCCTTTTGTAGATTTGTCTTCTGTGCCCTCATTCTCTCCTAGTCTCACCCACATCACTTTCATCAGTGACCAGTGAGCCCTACAGCTGCACTTTTTCACCCTTTTCCCCTTGAGTTCTGTGTCATACCCACTACTCTCCTGAAGGTACGTACGTGAATACACCATACAGAAGATAAAGAAGACAGAATCGGGGCTGGGAATATGGCCTAGTGGCAAGAGTGCTTGCCTCCTATACACGAAGCCCTGGGTTTGATTCCCCAGCACCACATATACAGAAAATGGCCAGAGGTGGTGCTGTGACTCAAGTGGCAGAGTGCTAGCCTTGAACAAAAAGAAGCCAGGGACAGTGCTCAGGTCTTGAGTCCAAGGCCCAGGACTGGCAAAAAGAAAACAGAATCATCAAAAACTAAAAAAAAAAATATTTTCATATCTTGGAGTTCATTTCAGTAGGTATATTATTTTATGTAAATATGAAGAGGCACTTAGGCATTGTGCCTTACAATAATCATGAAAACGTTCATGTTGTTTATTTTATATGCTTAAGAATCTTGAAGGCAAACATAATTACACAGTTTCTTAGCTATTATGTACCACCTCAGTGACCCCAGCGAGACCAAATAATTACATTTTCTGCTCTTATTTAAGTGCAAGGACTTACTCCAATGATATTAGAATAATAAATATAACATAGTTTAATAAAATGACAGAATCAGAATTATATTGTGCTAATGTGACTAGGGAGTGATGATCATATAATTAGCTTCCTGAGGCTGAACCACAATTAAAGAAGAGAAATAAGTCCTCATATTTTACAGAACAATTGGGTGAAAAAATCTGTTTTATGAAGAACGAGAAGAACCAGTAAGGAAATGACCAATACACATTGCATATGAGTAGAGTGTTCACTGCATCATAAATATGTATGCATCGATTATAAAGAAAGCAAAAGTGGATACTGAAAGATATATATGTATATTAAACAAGTACAATTCATAAATGATTAAATTTTAGATAACCCAAATACTTCTCAAGAACAGAATTAACACATTGTACTATTTGTCCAATTAATATTATATACAATAAAACAAAATAATATATTCTAATGCAAAAGAAAATTCAAACTAGATGTATTAGAGTAGTAACTCATTGTAAGAGAAATTATCAAAAGTGAGGTACTAATAATTTTAACATTTGAAATCTCCATCAATATGTTATTGAGGACTGTCAAGTTTTTATTTTACCTACCATATATTCTCTCTTTTAAGAATATATGTTATGACATAAAATTATAGAAAGGTATTAAATTTGCCAACATTAGCAATGCCTGTAAACGACATTTGCATTTAATAGCTATTATCTAGATGGTATACTAGATCAATACTCTTTATCTAGAATCTTATTCTATTTATCTCATTCATCTCTTTATGAAAGTTCATATACAGTGTTGGATTTTGATTATTTTCGTGGCATGCTACAGTGTTATCTTTTAGTCTTTCATCATCTACTGAAAGAAATCCCACAGATTCTACAGTGTATTGAAAAATATCTGGATTGAAACACTGTGCCACCAACTGTTTCCTACATGCTAGCATTTTCTCTTCTGTTTCCAGAAATGACAACCAACAAAGTGTAATGAAGTTACATAAACATAAATGAAGATATTGTCTGAGGTTTTTGCCATATTTTGCAGAGAGATGCATTTTTAGAATCAAATATTAGAGCATGGGGTAATTATATAAAACATGCAGACCTATTGTCATTTTAAGTAGCCTAGGTTTTGGTTTCATATCTTGACTATGATAAATAATGCTGCAATGAATATAGTTGGGCTGGTAGCTTTAGTGTGGCCTTGTTTGTGATTACTTGAGTAAATGCCCAGGAGTGGGATTGCTGGATCATAGAAAAGTAATATGTTTAGTTTTTTGAGGAGCCTACATACTGCTTTCAAGAGTAAATATCTTTACTACTCTTCACTTTATGCATTCACATTTTAGACATATAAAGTTCTTTCATTCTAGTAACCAAAAATTTGCTAATCTTTTCTGTTTTATTTATGCACATATTTGTTCAGAAGGTAAAACTATAGGAAACTGAATTGTATCACAGGAATTTGAATTCTTATTTTAAAATATTTCTCTTTGGTGTTTAATTTCCACTTTAATGCCACAGTGTGTTGACTTTAACCAAACACAGTAGTATTCACAGCAGTATTCCTAGTCAAGTCTTGAAAGACTCCACAGGATCAGATGCAATGCAAGCTGAGCAGATGAAATGATAAATTCAAAGTATATCAGAACAAAAATATTAGCTTCACATTTCTAACCCGGCCTCCAGTCTTTTATAGGAAAAGCATAGACAGTTAAATGACTTAAAAAATAAAACTCTTCTAAGAATACAAATACCTACCCAGAGTCCTTCAAATGTGTAAAACAAAACTAGAACACAAATCCCTTTTCATCTTCTTGCAGAATTTTTTAGTATAGGAGAGGAAAATCTTTTTTTACTATTTTTACAAAGAATAACTTTCTTATAATACACTTAAACACATATTCTAAGGTACCTGAGGCCTTAAGGTTTGAATTAACTTCATAGTTACATCTTCAATATATAGACATGACTGGCATGTAGATGGTGCTCAGTAAATGTTTTTTTTAACAGATTTATGAATAAATAAGATATCAGCTGATAGAATAAAGAGCTCTTACAACAGGTTTCTTTCTGGTCACATAAAATGAATCAAAATCAAGTCTGATATTGTATTCTAAATATCCTTAAGCATCTGCTTTCTATTAAATCTGTGTTGTTTGGGGCAACGTCAGAACCTCATTTCCTTCTGCTATATTTGGATGAGTACTTGGGATGGGATTATGGCATAAAAGGTAAAGCATTAGCCTACCAACTACAAGGATATGAATTCAAACCCTAGTAATTCCAAAAGAAATGCAAATAAGTATCTACCTAATTCTGAGTAAAGATATAAATTGATGTAAATACTTTGAAGATTACTTGGATCATAGTAGGTTATTAGTCATTGCAAATATATTATTTTTTTACTTCACTCTGTACCTGAATGGACCTCACTGAGCTTCAATAATTATATTTTATAATTCCATCTATATATTTCCACTTATTTACTAGTAAAGTTGTCAGTTGTACTTGCCTATAAATTATCATCAGTTCTGATGACTTTAAATTGAAATAATGACAATTAAAATTTAGAATGGCTTTGAAAATTGCAAAGATTTGTTCAAAGATAGAAAATGATTGCTTCATGGACAATGTTTTAAATTTTCTTTCAGAGGCACGCTATTAATGTTTACAGCAGGTATCTCATTCTAGTCTTTGCCTAAAGGGGGGATGGAGGCAGCTAAACATACAAGGCTTTTCTCACCAAGCTGTGTGCCTTGATGTGACTGCTGGCAGGACAGAAAGTTTACTTGTAATTCATACAGAGTGCCATGATGTGTAGCAGAGGCCTTATGAACTCAACTCAATAGCCGATGCATATGCTATTAGCTACAAACTTCATATTTATCTTTGTACTGTTACTGATATGAAGGGAGAATATTGATGATGTTCATTTCTGATATTTTCCCTACATCACATATGTGAATAGAAATACAATCACGTTTTACCTCCAGTGTGACTGATTTTCATGAACGAGATTGTTTTACAGGCTATGCATTCATGGATTAATTCATTTTAAAAAAAAACTGGCAGAAAAGGAGGGAAGAGGTGACACTGTTCAAATAGAAATGTACTCATTCATTACCTGACTGTAACCCCTGTGTACATTACCTTTACAATAATAATAAAATAGTAACTAAAAAAAAGCTATTAGTGGTATTGTGACCTATACAAAACCATTGTCACTTTGCTATTTAGAGGAGATACACTAGTGAAAAAATGTAGTTCCTGTAGCTCTTCTGTACATAGAGTGTAATGAGCTTAGGAAGAAATCCAAGTCTTTAATCACAATATTAGTGTAATCAGCAAAAAGACTAAATATGAACATCTTGACCTGAGATGCAATGGCATTTCAGAAGCTTGGACATAATGAAGTAGAGTTTAGTTCATAACCTATCTGACTCCAAACTCCACAATTATTAACCATTCTTTTCAGGTACCCAAGACAAAACAAAAAATACAAAAATAGCTTAACTTACAGTGAACATTACTTGAGAATTATAATTGGCCAAAAAACTCCAGTTTTCAGAAAGGGAAAGATAAAAGTAAAATCTTAAAAGAGATGAACAAAATGAGTAACCATAAAGTACAAAGAAAATAACAAGACAGTTGTATTGAATTCTCAAGTTAGTAGAACATATCTAGTAAGAGTAGCCATGAAGTTGTGAAAGTTAGAATGGCAGATAGATGAAAATTATCTAACTAAATAAACAAATAAATAAATAAATATTGAGTTTTAGTTCATTTGAAAAACTTGTATTAGGGGCTGGGAATATGGCCCAGAGGCAAGAGTGTTGGTCTTGTATACATGAAGCCCTAGCGTTCGGTTCCTCAGCACCACATCTATAGAAAAGGCCAGAAGTGGCACTGTGGCTCAAATTGGCAGAGTACTAGCCTTGAGCAAAAAAAAAAAGCCAGGGACAGTCCTCAAGCCCTGAGTCCAAGTCCCAGGACTGGCAAAAAAAAAAAAAAAAACCAGAAGCAGCGCTGTGGCTCAAGTGGCAGAGTGCTAGCCTTGAGCGGGAAGAAGCCAGGGACAGTGCTCAGGCCCTGAGTCCAAGGCCCAGGACTGGCCAAAAAAAAAAAAAAAAAAAAAAAAGAAGAAGAAGAAGAAGAAGAAAAACTTGTATTAGTGTTGATGTTTCTGGTCTTGCTTTAGAGGTTGACTGCACATTTTCCTCAGCTATATATAGGTATAAGGAGAGGATTATATCTAATTCTCAGGCCTTATTCAAAGGAAAGGTTTCTACTTGTCTTCCTTTATAATGTTCTGTTACACATTGTAATATCAGTTATTCAAAAGTAACAAGTATATGAATCTTCTGTAGTTCTGGACCTACAGTGTATTTTGCTCTTTGCTTTTATTGTTGTATTATTTTTATAACCCAAACAACAGAAATTCTACTTATATATAACTAAATCAATTACAGGTAACATTATTCATAGCTTCATCATATTTTAGTATTTCAAGGTACCTAGAAGAGCATTATCTAAACCAGTCAAATAGTTTCCAAGTTCCTTAACACATTAAGCAATATGTACTCTGCCCTTTTTGTTGTTACATGTTTGCCAAATAACTTGCGTCATGAAACCACCAAAAACATGTTGAAAATCCTCCCATTATATAATTGTTTAGAGTGTCCAATTCCACAGCTGGTTTTTCTTGGTAAGAGTAGAATTTTATTGATGTTACAAGGAATTAAAAAATATGTATGTTGTATAGTATAGAAAGGGAGAAAGATTTAAACCTGATTAAGAGTATTACAGATTTTTGTCAGAAAAATAAATTATTCAGTACTTTATATATCATTATTATTTGCTTAGTTTTCCCCCCAGTACTGGGGTTTGAATTCAGGACCTTTTACTCTCACAGAGCTTTTTTTTTTTTTTTTTTTTTTTGCCAGTCCTGGGGCTTGGACTCAGGGCCTGAGCACTGTCCCTGGCTTCTTCCCGCTCAAGGCTAGCACTCTGCCACTTGAGCCACAGCGCCACTTCTGGACATTTTCTGTATATGTGGTGCTGGGGAATCGAACCTAGGGCCTCATGTATATGAGGCAAGCACTCTTGCCACTAGGCCATATCCCCAGCCCCCTCACAGAGCTTTTTTACTAACAGATAGAACAATACCAAGTGAGCCACACGGCAAGTTCTTTTTTGTTTCTTTTTAAATGGCCTGTTTGCTATCAGTTGTCCAAATAAAGTACTGTTTTTTTTGTTTTTATTATGCTATCTACGGTAATACAATCTTTGTCTCATTTTACTTATTTAAACAAATACACTTTAATAATGTGAATGTAGGGGAAGAAATCGAGGATCCATTTTCATATTCATAAAGTAGTTCATTTAACTTAATGTTACAAGGTTCAGCATTATTCTTTGATTCCTTTGGCATTTAAGGTATTAATTATAACACAAAAAGAATAGTTTCAAAGTAATTTTATGACATATACAGCTACTTGGTCTTAACAAATATTGTTTATGTGAGTTTTCTAATATTTACCTATTTTTCCTGTGACTGTAGTTTTGTAAGGTAAATGCTACTGGTTCTCAGGAAAGCCAGTATTTACAGCCACTACTCTATAAAAATAGACACCTGCTAATTAATTTATGTAACTGTATTACAGAATTGTTGTTAGGAAAAACACAATGACATTATGCAAAACCTTCTCTCATATAGTTACATTTATTTATTTAATGAAAGTCAAGGTAAAGGACAAATGTATTCGGTGTTTAAATTCAACAAATAGAACATCCAGGGACTGGGAATATGGCATAGTGGTAAAGTGCTCGCCCCATGTACATGACAGCCTGGGTTCAATTCCTCAGCACCACATATATAGAAAAAAGCTGTAAGTGGCACTGTGGCTCCAGTGGTATAGTGCTAGCCTTGAGCAAAAGAAGCCAGGGACAGTGGTCAGCCCTGAGTTCAAGTCCCAGGACTGGCCAAAACAAAACAAAACAAGAAAAACAAATAAAACATCTAATGTGAAAGTACAAGTGTTAAGAGAGTAGAACGAAATGCTAAGAACCCTGCCAGTGAGTAAAAGAGACAAAAATTCAAGTAATTCATTTATTTTGTAAGCTTCTTACTTCAAATAGAAGATTATGGTAACTTATCGGGTAATTCATCAGGTTGCCTACCTCATGATTCCTTAACAAAAGTAATGCTTATTTATCTACAAATAGAGGTGATTCATGCATATACATAAAGAACTGGAACATCTGTACAATGAAGGCATGATTTCTCTCATTACTCTGTAGGTTTTACTATAGGGTGTGTGTGTGTGTGTGTGTGTGTGTGTGTGTGTGTGTGTGTGTGTGTGTCTATGTTTGAAAATTTATTCTTCCTGTCTTACTTCATTAGTACTGGGCTTGTCCATGGGATGTATTAGACAGTGTAATGTGTGTGACATTATACAAACAAAATCCTGAATGTCAGGGGACACTCTTTGTCTGGTGTTTCTGCCCTCTGGTAGTTCCAGATAGGAGCTATTTCTTCAATCTGAAACCCAGGAGGAAATATGAAATGGATCAAAGCTTTAGTCAACTAGTGAATCTAAAGCCAGCCACAGACAAACTGCAGAATTCATGCAACCTAGGAAAGAGGCCCTGGGGTCATTGAGTTGACTGTTGTTACCTTGGCAAAAGCTACCACAGACTGATAGGAAATGTTATAATGGATGAATGTAATATAACTTAAATAGTGAATGATTTCCCATTGAGAAAATGTTTACACAAACAATTAGACAAGTTAGGTGTTTAATTCACAAGAAAACAGCCTTTTGTTAGTGCAGTTGGGAGAAATAATTTTCCTACATCAATACTGAATCTTAAAGTTTCAGCAACTCCCTCCCATATCTGTGTATATTACTATGAATCATCTACCTCTACAGAGAATTTCCAAAGATTTTTCAAATAAAATGACTTCTTTATCTCAAAGGATTTATTTTACCCTGAAATGAAACCTACAGAATGATTCCATTTAAGTTAAAATTTTCAAGTCTTTACCTTTGGAAGTGATAGGGGGAAATGTTCTATTGATTTGTAATTATATACAGTTTCTCTTATTAGTTAAAAGGTTTATTGAAAAGTCAGATAGTGGCCAAGTTGAAACTTTTCTTGATTTTCTGAAATGTTCTGCTGTACTACAATTTTTATCCATAAATCTTCAGTGTTGTTAGAGCAAGATATGTTTATTTTTTATTTTCATATTTCTTGTGTTTATCCCAAAAGGTGATTGAATACATGGTTGGACTGGAAATTCTTACAGCTTAGAAGTTTTAAAGAAAGGACTGTGGCATAGCGAGAATCTGGAACCAACCCAGATGCCCCTCAGTAGAAGAATGGATCAGGAAAATGTGGTACATATACACAATGGAATTTTATGCCTCTATCAGAAAGAATGACATTGCCCCATTTGTAAGGAAATGGAAGGACTTGGAAAAAATTATACTAAGTGAAGTGAGCCAGACCCAAAGAAACATGGACTCTATGGTCTCCTTTATTGGGAATAATTAGCACAGGTTTAGGCAAGTCACAGAAGAGGATCACAAGAGCCCAATAGCTATACCCTTATGATCACATAAGATGATCCTAAGTGAAATGAACTTCATTTTATGGAAATGATTGTTATATCACAGTTGTAACTACTTTCAACATCTCATGTGTATCTGTAGTTTCTACTATTGATGATGTTCGTGTATCACCTTCTTGTGATTGTATCTACACTATCTCTGTAATCTTATCTGAGTGTATGGGAAACAGTGTGTACTGGTATTAGAATTAGGAAATTCAAAGGGAATACCAAAATTGAGAGACAAAGGGTAAAATAAGAGAAACAACAACAAAAGCAATACTTGCAAAACTGTTTGGTGTAAGTGAACTGAACACCACCGGGGGGAGGGGGGGGAAGGGGGTGGGGGGAGGGGGGTTTGAGGGACAAGCTAACAAACAGTACAAGAAATGTATCCAATGCCTAACGTATGAAACTGTAACCTCTCTGTACATCAGTTTTATAATAAAAACTTAAAAAAAAAAGGACTGTGGCATTGGGAAGTATTGCTCCTTGATGTTTTGGGAGGATTTCAATTGCCTGGTAAGAAAATGTCTGTTACTTGGCAATTTATAATCCACTTAATATGCTTTACATCATCCAGTCTTCAACCCCATGCAAACAGAAAACTATGCTTATTTCACATTTAAATAAAGATAGAGTTATTACTCAGCATCACTTTGCTATCAGGATTTATCAATTTCTTGCTCCAGAACTTGAATTTTTTTCCCAATCATGATGCTGAAAAGTTAATGTTGAGGTGGAAAATAAAGTCAGAAAAGCAGACATATTCCTGTGTTGAGACCTTTTTTGAAAAATTATATAGTAAGTTGAGAAGTTTATTATTTGAATATATGCTAATAGGCTAATTTTAATTTATAAACACTGAGTCATTTTTTCTCTGTAATGGTGCTATCTCTAATATGAATTGAAATTTTAGTAAGCCTATTTTCTAGTAATTCTTGAAAATCACTAAGTAAATGTCAGTGATATTTGCTCCAGATTTTAAAATATTAGAAAATTTAGGGAAAAAATGAATTTAAGAGAATGAAGCATTTCAGAGTGTTCAGTTATAAAAAAACAGAGCCCTATTAATTAAAATATTTTTTAAAAATTGGCATGGAGGAGGGAGAGAATGCAGTCAAGAATTCAACTTAAGCTGGGCGCTGGTAGCTCATGCCTGTAATCTGAGAGAGAGAGAGAGACAGAGAGAGAGAGAGAGAGAAAATATCCTAGAAAATTAAGAGAAGTGAGAGAAAAGGTGAGTTGGGAGGGATGGGCTGGAATGACGAAAGGGGTGACATTAATCAAGATGCATTGTATTCATAAACTGCTTTGTTAAAATAAGTGAGAAGAAATATCACCTGTATCTTCTATCTGCATGTGTTAGTGTGTTTCATTGAGAGGTGGACTCAGCCAGAGCTTCATGCATGCATGGATGCTGGCCACACTCTACCATTTGACCACACCCAGCACTTCCAGCTTTTGTTTGAATTTTGCTTTCGAAATAAGGTCTTGCTAATTTCTCCAAGATTGCCTGCATCTCATGATACTCTTACTTTCCCTTCTGCAGTAGCAAGGATTGCAAGCTGGTAGTTTTGTGCCTGAGTTTAATTATCTTACATCCAAATTCTATTTACCATCTTGAACAACAGCCCAAATACATAAATGCCATTAATATACTAAATAATATAGAAACCTTTTCAAGATAAATATAATTTTTTCCTTAAGTTGCCAGAGTAAATCATAAGAAATTTAATTCAATGTATCATTGAAAAGGTACTTGTAGAGGGCTCCAATCTGTCCCTTTGTAAATCAATTAGATCCTAGGTTTTGAAATTCAGCCTTAAAAAATTAACCCCAATCATTTATTTATTTATTTATTGCTAGTCCTGGGCCTTGGACTCAGGGCCTGAGTACTGTCCCTGGCTTCTTTTTGCTCAAGGCTAACACTCTGCCACTCGAGCCACAGTGCCACTTCTGCCTATTTTCTATATATGTGGTACTGAGGAATCAAACCTAGGGCTACATGTATATGAGGCAAGCACTCTTGCCACTGGGCCATCTTCCCAGCTCAACTCCAACCATTTCTAGCTCCTAGGACTCATGAGTTTTTATAACTTATTTCTCCATATTTATGTTGAGCATAATAATTTGCTTCTAACAAAAGGAGCAGTGCAAAAACCATTGGATACAACTTCTAATGTAAATTACTAAGAAACATCAATGTTGGGTAGCCTCTTTTACTCCATTTCTCTAAAAACCCTCTCTAAGGACAGTCAGGAGCCATGTGGGAAACTTCCCTATGGAAAGACCCACTTGGCAAGGAGCTGATGTCTGTGGATATTTGTATGCAGATGGATCATAGGCCTTCCAACATCACTGTGCCTTTTCATTGCCAGTTTCCCACAAGGTAGATGAGATGAGCCACCCAGCTGAAATCCTGAGCCATTACAAAGTATGAGGAAATGGAAAAAAGTGGAAAAAATCATACTAAGTGAAGTGAGCCAGACCCAAAGAAACATAAACTCTATGGTTTCACTCATAGGAAACAATTAGTACATGTCTAGGATAGTCCTAGCAGAGGGGCACAATAGCTCAATAGCAATGTACATATGATCACATAAGATGATCCTAAGCAAAATGAACTACAGGATTTGGAAATAAGTTGTTTATCTTTGTTGTTATTTCCAATGAACCCTATGAAATTATGCCTTTTTTTTGTCTTTCTTCCCCATGCTTTTACTCCTGATGTCACTGTAGCTGTATTGTATGTATGTTTATTGGAACTAGGGAAGGGAAACACCAAAATGGAGAGACAAAGGATAAAAGGTGAACCAATGCAACAGCAATACTTAGAAGACAATATGCTGTACACGAACTGTATAAGATGGGGGAGAGTGGGAAGGGGTATGGGGAGGGAAGAAGGTGGGAGAAAAATGAAGGAGGAGGTAAAAAGTTTAATCTGCCCCTCTGTATATTACTTTGACAATAAAAATTTTTTCTTGTTTTGTTTTGTTTTGTTTGCAACATTTGGCACCAAGAAGTTTTGTTTGTTTGTTTTTGGCCAGTCCTGGGGCTTGGACTCAGGGCCTGAGCACTGTCCCTGGCTTCTTCCCGCTCAAGGCTAGCACTCTGCCACTTGAGCCACAGCGCCACTTCTGGCCATTTTCTGTATATGTGGTGCTGGGGAATCGAACCTAGGGCCTCATGTATATGAAGCAGGCACTCTTGCCACTAGGCCATATCCCCAGCCCAATAAAAAAAATTTTTAAAAGAAAGTATGAGCTGAGTCAAAGGCATTTATTTGAGACAGATTCAGTTTTTTTCATTATTTTAGTGTTTTATTTTTTAGAAACGTGTTCTTGCAATATAACCAAGGCCATCCTAGAAGATGGAATAATCTTACTTTGGTCTTGTAAATGGATAGAAGGCATGAGCCACCATGCCCAACCTCAGGCTCAGATTCATGATAGAGACATATTATAATCAAACAAATTTTTCATATTTAAAACTCTGTGGATGTGATAATGTTTATGTATATAGCAGTGGAAAAGTAACAAATAGGACAAATCCATCAACTACAAGATCTTAGAAATTAACTTTTAAATTTGACATTGCACAAAAGTCTAAAAATTAATTATGCAAAATAACTGAATGCAGGGGAAAAATATGAGAGTAAAATCTTAACAAGTAAAATCTCTGTTAGATTGTTTACTTACTCTTGACATTAGAGAACAAGATTTTATATATTATTTTAAACTTTTATCTTCATATGTATTATCACCAACGCCTCTTTCTTGATAATATGAATTGAATTGAATTTTCTCAAGGCATTAACTCCATAAATGAGACAATCAGTTTATAATCATTATTCTTCCTCCTGGCTACAGTTGTTAGATTCCTTGGACCAGGGTGAACCATGCATAGAATCAAATTCAGTTGCTGAAGAAGAGGAAAAATATAATATTCTCTTTTATCTCTTAAATATTTCCCTATAGTCTTGTATACAAAAGCATACAGGATATCAATTCCTTTTCACTATATGTGGAGATTGAGGAGGAGGTTAGATAAATGGCTGAAAGTAAAGAATGGAGAATCACTATATGAAATCATCGTATAAGGGCAAAATTATACTAGACAAATTTAATTTACGTCCCAGTGCTACTTATTGTGATTTGTGGGGAAGGTTCTTCTTCGACTTAAAAAATGAATTATAATAAACAATACTTGTTAATTTCTCATAAAATGATTAAAATATTAATTACCAATGAAGATATCATGGATGCTAATGAAAGCAAATATGTCCCAGGGGACTCTTACATTAACTTAGTAAATGGTATGAAGTAATGTTTAAGACATATAATTTTGTAAGGGTAATATTTCAAATAGTAATTCTCAGTCTTTATTGTGTATAAAAATCATGTTAAGGTATCTATTAACTTGAGATTTGGAGGTTGATTCTCCAAGAATCCCGTTAGCACTAATATGGTGGCATTCAGATGCATACTTTAAACAATGAAAGACAGAAGCCATAGTGACTCTGGAGAAGCTGAATTGAAAGGGTGACCAAACTAGAGTTCTCAGACAACTCTCTGTAGTTACCTTTAACTCATAAGCACTAATGTTTGTGCTGACTGGTAAAACAAACTGACAGGGAAATTGATACTTCAGCAAGTGACTGCACACACATACACACACACACACACACACACACACACACACACACACACACACACACAGTACTGCCTTCACATTCTAAATCTTTTCTGAGGCTTTTCTAACCTTATTTCAAGGAAAGCAAAGCTTATCCTTGAAGGTTGTTCCAAGATATAATTGACATTGACATTGTGGTTAAGATGTTTTTATGTCCTATTGAATGTCGTGTAATTTGTGAATGTGTGTGTCTATTCTGTTAGGATTCTTTGATGACTAACAACTGACCTCCATTCTCTTTATGAAAGCAATGACAGCACCAGTTCCCATTGTTCTGTTTCTCCTTTAGATTAATTCCCTCCTACCACTTTAACCTTTCTCGAGTTTCTTTCTTCATCCCTTGACTCCTTCTTACTCACTAGATTCTTTTCAGCACCCCAAAACTATTGAATACTGATACAAAAATCTGTTTATGACTAATGTGGAACATAGTAGAACAATTCTAGCTTTCAGATTACTAACAATGATGGCATTTGAATAGAGTTGCATGGCTTGCAGAATACTTCCACATGCCTTATTCGACTTATATGATAGCCTTGCCATGCAAGGTAGATTTAAAACAGCTCAGTTTTGTAGATTAAAAAAATAAGTGCCCAGGCAAAGAAATGATGATGAACTGAACTTCAATTTACACAATAAAGGTTCTCATTGCTACCCCATCTGAATTCCATTTTAATATATATGTCTGAGAAATCAGAAAAGGTAGAATGAAGAAGTTGACTCTAGGAATACAAGCTGTTGAGATTCACAATTCTTCATGAATTGTTCTACACTGCAGTTCAATAACATTTCTCTTACCATAATCCTACAGATGAACTTTTTCCCCAGACCATACTAAATTTTGTGCTGTATATAATGCAATCAGAGAATCACCTATAATTCTCAGCCTCTTGGGAACTTCATGTCCTTTCTGATAGCATCTTGGCATGCCTTAGGTAATAGTAGAGAAATTTAAATCTATGTCTGATCAGCATTTCATTCCACAATGACTCATATTATTTTTTTCTCTGACTCACTATTTTTTTTCAGTTATGGACATTGAGGTAGAATTTATACATATTAAAATTCACCTAAATTCACCTCATTGGCCATGTTCTCTAGAAAGTTTTATAAAGCAGATGTGTAAAGCAGAATATGGGCCTAAGTTATTCCAATTGTGTGTGGACTCCATTTGATTCAGGCTCTTGCTTAAGGCTTGCTTATTTTTTCAGATTCTGCTAATTCTTTTGTTCTATTCTAGGAAATCTACAATACCTAGAAACATTGAAGGTATTATCTGGGTCAATCTGATGGTTCAGTTAGTGAGGTACACACACCACCAGCCAAAAGGACCAACAACAACCTTTTCCACAAGAACAAAACAAGAATAAAAACTTTTGAATCTGACTTCTTTCATTCAATATTCTGTTATAATTTGTGGCTGGGTAGTTGTACTTCCTTGTATGTATCCTATCATCTTGTAACTCTCAGTTGGTAAAGACTACGTTATTTCCATTTTTTGGTCTTTACCAATGAAGATGAAGAGGACATACACAGGATTTACGTAGGTCCATACATATGCAGGAACATCTGGTAAACATATGATGATTTTACAAAATACTTCCAAGTTGTTTTTCAAAGTATCTGTATTATTTTTCATTCTCTTATGCAATCATTTTCATCCTCACCAGTACTTGCATTGTAAAGTTGTGAACTTTATCCTTTCTAGTCAGTATATGACATAGTATGTAACATTGACTTTAAAGTGCATTTGCAAGGATTTGTAATATTGGGTATATTTTCACAGGCTTACTAAACATCAGTATCTCATCTTGGTTTAATTTTTTTGGCCATTTTTCTAATGGGATTGTTTTTATCCTAAAGTTTTCTTTTCATGTGTTTTCTTTTCTTAAAAGAAATTCTATACACCAAATGTAGGCCTTTAGTCATTGCAAATATTATTTTATTTGTTATTTGTTGTCATTTGTATGTCACTTAGCTTTCATTCCTTAAAGGTGGCATTCAGTTTCATGTAATTTTATAAAAGTAAACAATTTATTAACTTTAAGAAATCTTAGTTTAACCAGTGTATTTAGGAATCTCTCTTCTATTTCCTTCTGCAAGTTCTGTTTTACTAGGTTTCATGTCTGTAATTCATGTAAAGTTTCCTTTTGCTCCCATATTCCTCATGTGGTTCTTATTGTTATTCAAAAATCATTTTTTCTCATATAATTATTTGTTCTATCAGATTATCTTGCTGCTTATATTATCACAGTGCTTACAAGTACCAGTTAACCAGCCAGCCATCTTTGTATCTTTATTGAAAAAAAATCAGTTGTCCATTTTATAAATTGGTTTATTTCTATATATTGTCATTAGTCTCATTGATCTACATATATATATATATATATATATATCCTTATACCATCATCACCTCGCCTTACTATGATAGTGTCATATGATTATAAAATCATATATAGCCTTCTCAAGTTATTCTTGAAATAAAATTTGGCTATTCTAGTTCTGTGGGTTTTCATTATACATTTTACAGTTGGAAGATCAAGTTCCCAAAACATGGATATTAGTTAGAATTTCCAGATTCATCTGAATGAAACTGATGACAAGACATTATATCACTTATCCAAAAATATCACAATATCTGGAATATGACAATTTCAAATATCTAAGAGTGCAACTGTAACTCAAGTAGTGGATCTATAACCTTTGGCAAAAAAGCTCAAGGACAGCGTACCCAGGCCCTGAATTCAAAAATTAGGAATGGCTCAAAGTAAATAAGTAAGTAAAACTAAAATTTATTTGATTTTTTAAAATGTCAATTTAAAACTATTAATATTTTCAGTGAGGTAGAACATATTGAGGCTTGATGTTTTTAATGTCTGCATGATTTTGTTTTTGCTAGTCCTGAGGCTTGAAATCAGGGCCTGGGCACTGTCCATGGCTTTCTTTTTGCTCAAGACTAGGACTCTACCACTTGAGTCACAGCACCACTTCAGGCTTTTTCTGTTCATGTTGTACTGAGGAATCAAACCCAGGGCTTCATGCATGCTAGGCAAGCATTCTACCGCCAAGCTACATTCCCAGCCTTGTCTTAATGATATTTAAATATTAAAAAAAAGTCAAGAACAAAGCAAAAGGACAGTGACAAGAAATTTACTATTAAAGGTACAACATGTTGATTTAGATAAGCTTTGACTCCACTACAGAATCACAAGAGTCAGGGATGATTTCTTTGCTACTTTGTAACCTAGGGCCATATTTTTTAACCTAAATGTCATACCCAACTCTGACTTTATTGACACAAACATTGTAATCATTTAAAGAGAAATAAGAGCAACTAAATCAATCAGGGCCTCATTTTCACAGCAAGAAAATGGATTATATATCCCTGGCCATGATTTTGTTATGTATAGATTCAGTTAGCAGAAATCAGCCATAGTACAAAAGTATTAAATGAAACATTCCAAAAAGAAACAATTCATAATGAGCTTTAAAATTGCTTCCCTTATTCTGAGTAGTATGATTCAAAATCTCTTGCTGCTCACTTCATCCCTCAGGCTGTGAATCCTCCTTCTGTGTAGCATACTGATTTTGTATATGCTACCAGTTGTTAGTAGACAATTCAACTTCTGGGATACCAAATCAACTTCTGGGATAAAGCAGAATCACATTGTTTGTGTATTAATAACACTCACTTTACTACGTAATGGTTCCAACACGCAAAATCAGTGAAACAAAGGATATACCAGTGCACAAAACAGAAGGGAGAAAAACTCAGGTACAATGTGACAGTGCTTCAAGTCAAGAGATCAAGAAAAGAGAGCAAGCAATACTATCTGTGCTTTCAAGCATTCAATAGAGATCATAGACTGTATCCTCACAGTAAGCAAAGACAGCCTATAGAAATATTCACTAAACTTACCAGGCAGGTATCTGTGGAGACAAGTGAATAAATTTCTTCATTAGTGATTGGATACAGGTTAATAAGATGCTGAGTTAAATGTTCTTTTTATAATATTCCAGAACGTACTCCTTTTCCTTTTCCTCCTCATTCTTATTCTTCCTTTTATTGTTATTCTTCCTCTTTTTCCTTATTTTCTCCCTGCTTTTATCCTCTGTTCTTTCTTCTGTTCTCATCTCCTTTCCTTGCTCTTACTCCTCTTCTTCCTTCTTTAACTAGACCTCATTCTTATTTTATTCTTATTCTACCTCTCCTTAAAATCAAAATTCTAAATAATTTTTGTAAATAATTTCATCCATCTTTTCTAGTATTACCATATCAGATTTCTCATTTACCCATCACTATATCTCATTAATTCTAAAATCTACTCTGTTACATGTAGTAGTTTCTGCATTTAGCCATTACATTTCATGGACATAATTGATTCAAAAATGTTTGTCCGGCTAAAGGTATCCTAGCTGCTTATTTTTAAGAAGTGTTAGTACTTCAAATGCTTGTTTCTCTAAGTGCACTTTGTATGACATAATGTTATATAAATGACTATAGATGAGGCAACAATAAATGTTCTTTTTTATGTTAATTGTTGTACATTGTACTTTAATGCATGACAGGCAAAACTACAATATTCACTTGAAACTCATAACTTCTGGGCATTGCTGCTTAAGAATAAACTAGCTTTAGAAACATGAGTTGACTTAAATTGAGACAAAGAAAAATCAAACTAAATAATATTAAAGATGGAACAGGAAAATCATGAGTCCCATAAGGGCATTCATCTTTGGCTATATAGAGCTTCATAATGAGCAAAAGAGTGTTATATTGCTTTGAATACTGAATGTTTAACGTGGCTTATATCATTTAAAAAATTTACATCTAGTAGTGACATGTTGATGTATTTTGGAAGTAGTGTTCATGGTTCTAAGTAAGTACTTGTATGTGGACAGAAAGGAAAGGTGGCTGTTAGCCATCCTCCATTTTAAAATAAACTAATTGTGGCTATTGGAAAGACAAACCCATTACATGGCATCACAATTAATTCTTTGCAATTAATTCTGGTATGTTGCCCAGTGGATAGGCACTAGTTTAGCTTCCCTGCTCTGAGCTTCTGATCTTCCACTTGAGCCATTCCCCAGACCTCTTTCTATTGGTAAGTTGGAGACTGAGCTGGAGCCTCCCTGACTTTTCTGCCAGATCTGCCCTGAAACTGTAATCCTCCATGTATTGCAGTTATGAGTCACCAATCCTGGGATGGTAACTTTTCTTGTGCCCTCTTCTATTCTTTCCAAAACAATTACAAGGTGAACAAGAAATGTACTCACTGCCTTACATATGAAACTGTCACCCCTCTATAATTCACTTTGACAATAAAGGGAAAAGAAACAAAATGATCAATATAAAGAAAGATATCCAGATTATTGGTTCCTGTGAGTGCTCACTGAGGTCCTGGCTATTTCCATGGGATTCAATAGCTTCAGATAACAGAGAAGATATTAACACTGAAAAAAAAAAAACACACCAAAATGCAAAGCACAGGGCTGTGCATACATATGCCTGTGTGTATTCATTCCAAAGCTGTTAGAATTATAGAAAATAAGAACAGGTAAAATATTCTCCTTCAGAAGAATGCTTTAAAGTACTCTTTCAAGTAAAATTCCCAACTGAAGCTAGATTACAGCCAGCCGCCTCCGCCCCATTCCCAGTGACAATTCAAGACAGCTGCTAAATTTAACATGCCTTTACTGGAACACAAGAGCCTCCTGCACAATAGCAGCTGTGTGCCGCCAGTCCCCAGGATGTACTCAGTTTCTGAATTGCTGCACAGCAGTCCTGCTGGTCCTTAATCCTTGTGAATACAGAATTGACACATGGCCAAGATTTTCAGAGGATTCATTTTTTTCAAAGGAAAAAAAAAGAACAAAAGGAAAGAAAAAGCTTAACACAACATATTAAGACACATCCTGTGAGGGAAAAAGTTTGAGATGGGGGAACAAATGACTCAGAAAATAAGTTTAATAACAGACGATCCCCAACATACAGATGGTTCATGTTCTGAAAATTTATTTGCAGACCACTTATTTGGATATACAAACATATTTTACCATAGAAACAATGTTTTTCTTGTCTATTGAGTTCTCAGGAGAGGGTAGAAAAATACTATTTTGTCATTATTGGGCCTGATATATATCATATAAATGATATTGACTCATTCACTTATAATAATGATGTCTATGGAAAAGATAGCCAGCAATGCATCCTGTCACTGGACTCCTGACTCTTTTATTCATTAATTCATTGATAACCTTAGTTGAAGGTGTGGATAATGTGGTCAATGAAATAAGCTTATGCAGGGAAGGCCTTATTTTTGCTTCACTGGATTTATGTAAATTGGCTTGCAAGCATGATTGTACCAGTAGCAGTTTTTTTAAATCACTTTGCAATGAAAGCAATTGGATATTTGAACATGCAGTGTTCACAGTGATACTCTTATTCTCCTGTGTGGTCCATATAAAGCAGGAAGAAAAAGAGTCATTCAGTGAATAATGTATCATGTATAAGTGTAAATGTTGGTATCTGAATGTCAGATCCCAATTTGTGTTAGTCAGCTTCCTTTTAGAGCTGTTGTCTTTGGACCAGTGTAGCCACACAGGATGTAATGTTGGGAGCTTCTCATCTCATGGCATCTAGGAATGAAAGAGAAGGATAAGGGGCTAGAATCCCATTACATCCTCAGTGATATACTCCCAATGATCTTATTTCTTTTCACTTGACTCCACCATGGCTCACAGTCCCATGTGTTAGGAAATCAGCCTTCAATTCACAGACTTTTGAGGAACATCAAGATCCAAACTATAGCATAGGCAGTGCCTATGGGTTTGGGTACAACTGTAAAATATCAAACTGTCTCTAAAACAAAAATGGAACTTTCTAGTGCTGCTTTATCAACAATGTTTGTGCGTGCACATGTGCACATGTGTGAGTATGCTCTGGTATTAGTTCTAGAACTCAGGGCCTGGTACTCTTTCTTGGCTTTTTAGCACATGACTGGTGCCCTATCACTTACTTGAGCCATAGCTCTATGACTGGCTTTTTGATGCTTAATTAAAGATAAAATGTGTTTGCCCAGACAAGTTTCAAACCATGATCCTCAAATCCCCACATCTTGAGTAAATCACCAGTTCCCTGATCAAGAACTTGTTATGTCTTGGAGAGTTAAAAGATGGTGGACTTGTAACTCTGCTTTCTGTATGAGTCTTGGATCTGTACAGTCATTAGCTTAGGGCATGGCTGATTATTTCTTTAAAAGGAAATTGACTTCTTCACCTGTTTTCGTCAGCATCTGCATTTGTTCTCAGTTGCCATCACTGTTTGGAAACAATTTGCTTTGTCTCAGCAGCATGCAACATTACTCTATATTTCAAATCACTTGTTACAACTCTTCGAAGTTAGTGTTGACAGCCTCTGAGCCTTGTATATAATCAGTATGTTCAGCCATCTTTCCCTGAATTAATCTCCAGATTTTCATTGATGACTGAGGTCCCATCTTTGCATTCACCAGCTATCCCATCACCATGAGAATGACCTTTAAATTTTTCTAGCAACTATTTCATAATAGAAAAAACACACAATAGCTTTAAGTAAGCATATGCTAAATTTTTATTCAAAACACTCAAAATACTTTGAACTGTGGTTGTGTAGAAAGCCCAGACTTGCTATTGCAATCTCTTTAGGCAACTCCCTTTTGGTCCTAACTCCAAATTACTACCTCTCACTCCTCACGAAGGACATAGAAAGCAGCCTGCATTATTTCTGTTTTCATTTCCACTGTGTGTCCTTCTCTGGCTTGCTGTTAGTGCCAGAAATACTCTTGAAGTTTTCCTCTTAGGCTGTATTCTCCGAATTGGCCAGTTTAAAAAATTCAAAAGGCTTTTCTGCTGAAAAGAGAGAGAGAGAGAGAAAGAAGATGAGAGGTCAATGGTTCAGCTTCTATCCTCTCTCCTCCTTTGTTTTCCCCACTTAAACCCCACTTAAACATATTGGAGATGACAATGGGACTCTGGGTTTACAATGAACAAAGTAAAATGTATCTCCATTTCAGAGGAAATACAGAATTGAGAGCCTCAGGCAATGAGTGTATGTCAGAAAGTTACTTGAATCCTCCATTATTTCCTTCCTGGGTGATTCTCTGAGTTGAAACTAAGGAGATTTGTTTAAAAAGAATTGTGATCACAGAATCATTATAGTAGGATGTTCATGAAAAGAATACATTTCTAGTTCTCTTGCTCAGTTTTTAAGTATAGCTACAGAGGAAGGGCAATTAAGAATAGAAGGAACCTAGTGCTAGAAAGAAATAATGGGAGACAAATAAGCTAAATAAGCAAAAAAAAAAAAAAAAAAAAAAAAAGACTATGTACCCTTAGCAGCATGCAGAAGCGGCTTGAGGTAACTAAAACTCATTCTGTTAGTCTCACATCAGAATGAAAGAGAATGAAACCATCTCCTGGTAAAGTCTTTCAGGGATATTGTAAGTAAGACAGGAGAAGACTTCAAATTCCATATAAGGGGCTTAATCTCAAGTTAAAGAGGTAGAACTTGGTCTCATTTCACTTTGTGTAAACAATAGTAATTATGGGCTTTAAGCCCACAATGACTAATCTTCACCAAAATCCTGCTAGAAAGGAATTAATGTCTCCAACACAAAGAAATTGAGGACCCATTGAGTATAACTTGTTCAAGGTCACAGAGCAAAAACATAGCTTGTTCAAGGTCACAGAGCAATTTGAACCATGTTTCTTGGATATGCCAACCCATGATCCCTATTGCTTTACATTGACTCTGAACAATAACTTGAAAACACTGAAACTACATAGGCAAGAATCGCATAGCTATATAACCATTTCTAAGGCCTCAGAGTGCTACCCTTTCCATTCTTTGCATTTTAGTTTGCTTGTGGGAGACCATGGTAAAATAATAAAATAATAACCAATATACTAAAAAGCCTGAGTTACTACATTCACTTTTCTAAATAGTTAAATTAATATGGCCTACCACTAGAGTTTGACTATATTCTAGAAGACATTCCTATTTGCTCAAGTACCATTCATCAAGGTTTTGTTGTTGTTGTTTTCAATTATTTCCAGTCCCAACTGACACAATGGCAAGGCAGCCTGGGAATGAGTTCATAGTGTAGACTTTGAATGAGAATACCTTAAAATCCTGGATCAGTAGTTGACCAAGTTCCTTTCTCTCTTTGCCTCACTTTCTGCATATGTAATATCTGAATAGAACTTGATACTTTATTTTTTCTTAAATTTTTATTATCAAACTGATGTACAGAGAGGTTACAGTTTCATATGTTAGGCATTGGATACATTTCTTGTACTGTTTGTTACCTTGTCCCTCATGGTTTCCTGAGATGTAATGCAAGGGTCCTCGAAGTACTTTGAACTGTATCCAGATCATAGGATGTGCTGTAAACAATGTCTGACTTCAAACTGGGTCCTTTCTCCCTTTTGGAATTGTGGAACCAATAACAAAACTGAGCACTGATTGAATAAGGAGGAAAGGTTTTGTATTGGAGCAAAGTAACAGAAAAGCAAAGAGATAGCTCACGAATCACTTTCTCCTTGAATGATAGATAGTTTATGATTCTTTTAAGAATCCTGGTAAAAATGGAGTGGAGTGTTTCAGAGGCATTGGAAGATAGTATATGACCTTTCCAGGGTGTTTTCCCTGGAAAACACATTTTTGGAGGCAGGGGACTTTCTTCTTAGCTGGATGAGTTTCAGTGTGAGTCAGAAGGAAGGTGATTTTACTTGAATAAAGTATCACAGTAGTATAGTAATGAACCTGGGGATGGATAATGGATTCACATATGGTCTTTTGTATCCAGAATCCATGGTCCTATATATCCGTATGGTCGGTTGTGCTGGGAATCTTGTGTGAAATGTAATACTGGCCAGAAAAATTTTTCAGGATCTTATGGCGTTTACCTTGTGGCAGTACTGTTCTGTTCAAGGGTTTCATGGGGGAAGGGGCTCATTGAATTTGTGTGTATTTGTATGGGAGAGGTGTTCTCTAACAATAATTATTTTAATTTATGTAATTAGTAATTTTCACAATATTTTTCCTCATGCAATTTTATGAACGGTTGGTATACCAGTCATGTTTGTTTTCTTTTCCTGTAGTTTTATTTTTAATTATATTTTTATTATCTTTAAATACAAAGAGTTACTCTGTTGTACAAAGGGGTTACCATTCAACAATTCATTTAATAAGCACAATGTGTCTTGATTAATCTCATCCCTTTAAACATTTTCCCTCATCCCTTCCAATCCCACCTCTCTCTCAATTTTCTTAATTTCATAGGACATACATTGAACATTAGTCAATGGAATATGATATTCCATTTCCTGTTTAGACCTACAGAAAATCTTATCTTCATGAATAAAGTAAAATCTCATGTATATGTTTATTGATATATGTATATGTTTGTATTCAGTACAAACATATAAAAAGTCCAATCCTTATGATATGTCAGCAGTTGTACTTTTTACATTCACTCTCTCATGTTCATTTCTTCCAGCAACTCTCTAAGGAAGACTAAACATGTGTATGCCCGCCTAATTTAATGAATGAGGAAATGGATAATTTAGTGACCTATTCCACATATTCAGGTGGCTAGCAATACAGCAATACACCTGAGAATAAATACACATCTTTGTACAGATAATTGGTGCCACTTTGATCAATATATATATAAGATTATACCACAGAAGTTTTATGTAACTTTCATTTCTTAAAAGTTAACATCAATAAACCTTGGTAAAATAATGTCAATTATTCCTTACTCCTTCCTTCCTACCTTCATTCCTTCTTTTATTCCTCTTTCCTTGGCTCCTGTGCTCCTCTTCCCTCACTTCCATGTTTTTGAGATAAGGAGTCACCATATTGCTCAAGTTAACCTTGCACTCATTATATAGCCAGGTTGGCCTTAAATTTCAAATTCTCTTTCTTTGCCTCCTCAGAGCCAGGATTAAAGGACTGTTTATGCCCATTTTTATATCATTTTTAGTGAGTAAAAATGATATAAGATTTCAAATTACCTTACAATTTCAGTCAGCATAAAATCAAGACCAATTATATATGTGTATATATGCATATACAAATAGAGAGAGATCTATATATACCTGTATCTATATTTATAGGTATCGATATTTATAGATATAGGTATAACATAGATATATACCTATAAATATAGTTACTTAGAGATCTCTCTATGTGTATGTATAAATCACTAGCTCTAGCTCTATAGATATAGATATAGATATAGGTATAGATATAGATACATTGAAATTCAGCCTCCAAAGAATGAAGCAGTCAGTAGTAGTGAAGATGGGAGAGATATTATTAAGAGAATAGAAAAATACTTACAAAGTTGGCATTTTCAAATATTTTATGGCATCAAATCATGAAAGTATTTTGGACCATCATTTTGTAATGACTGTCAACGTGAAAATGTACTTGTATGTTACAAACAGCAATCATGGTTGGAAAGATCTGCTCTTAGAAACACTGAAATAGTAAAAATTAGAAGTGACTTAAATTTCTCCCAGTCATGTAAATACACATCTGTGCTATAGAATTGATACTAAATAAGAAGAGTACTACATAGATTTTAATGTACTAAAAGTATAGTTTTTCAAAAGATATTCATGTGTAAACAAACTTAAATATATCAAGTTTCAAAACAGTAAATGAATGTGATATATATCAATGATATTCAAAAATATCTATTTATATAGTTGAGTTTTTGGAAGACAAGAGTTATAACATATATGATGATGATAGTTGCACAAGTGTTAGCTATTACTGTTATTGAGCTATTGTATTAAACTGTGGTTTACATAACTGATTTTGTGTATCATATGTTTTGCCACAATAAAATAAATAGGTGCAAAGTAGTCTAAAGTAAATATGGTAGTGATTTCACATAATATGACAATATTGTGACAATAGATCAAGAGGTTTCATATCATATGGCTTATCAATAAATAATTTTAGCCAAATGTTTCTGTTAGAAATGATAATAAAGGGGCTGGGAATATGGCCTAGTGGTAAAGTGCTCACCTCATATACATGAATCCCTGGGTTCGATTCCTCAGCACCACATATATACAAAAAAGCCGGAAGTGGCACTGTGGCTCAAGAGGTAGAGTGCTAGCCTTGAGCAAAAAGAAGCCAGGGACAGTGTTCAGGCCCTGAGTCCAAGGCCCAGGACTGGCAACAAAAACAAAACAAACAAACAAAGGAATGATAATAAATAGGTGCTCCCAATTCTGTGGCCTCTTCAAATCCCAAATCTATATTAAAAGTCTCCTGCATAATCACCTGGAAACTAGCTGTGATTTGTGAATTTGATGTGAAGTTACATCTGGCATAAACATTTAAATATGTAAATGGTTCTTTTAAACCATTTAATAGCTTTGAAAAGAACCCAGGTTCTTTATTTTCCAAAGCAAAATGTTCTGCCCTCACTCTCACAGACACTCATACAATTAAAAAGCCAGCAAAGCCTTCTAGATTAGCATTTAGTGGCAAAGGGAATTATTTTGTAATTATTATGAAATGGCTATTTATTAAAATAGGCAATTATAATTTACCCCGACTTTTTGAAGAGCACTACTAATGTTTGTTGTAAGTAAGAGTGAAGGAGAAAGAGCCTTGGGAGATGAGAAATGAAAATATTTGTTGACATTCTTTCAACAATGCAGAATAACCCACTTGATCACAATTCCTATGAAAAGAGTGTTGCTGTTCTCATTTTACACTTGAGAAAAGGATGGATAAAAAGATTGTAGTAATTTTAGTAAAGCTACACAATCGGATCCCCAGTCATGTCCTGACTCCTGTGTCATTGTTCTTTTTGTTAATAAGTTCAGCTTCACTCAGTGTCATTGACAAATGTAGACTCTTTTTCAGAAAACCCACCAACAAAAACATACTGTAAGAATTTCACTATAATGACAAGCATGGCAGTAAAAGCTTGTTAATCTAGCACTTGAGAGGCAGACACAGGAAGATCAGGAGTGCAAAGCAGCTTAGATTGCAAAGCAAGATCTACCTCAAAAAGAAACCAAAACAAGCGAAGTCTTTCATTAATAAATGTTTGGTATGCAAGGCTATTGATGCCTTCCACATGTTACAATACAATTCTTCTACAGGATTGTCAACAAGAATGTTATCTGATGCCAGCACCAGCAAAGAACCAGTGAAAGTTTATCTGCCCTTTATCAACCTGTCTGCTTCCTAGACTTTCTCCTTGACAGTATTTACTTGAAAGTGACCTTTGCCAGAAAGATAACAGGCCTTGTTCAGCAAGAGGAAACTCAACATTTTATGTGATTGTTACAACTCATTTCATGGAAAGTTACAACAGCAGATATGGTCCACACAAACTGCCTCTACTCTTCCACTTCCTATAAAATCAAACTTTCTGTGTCCTATAAAATTTCTATCTTATCTACTTATTTTCTGTTCTCATAATAACTAAAAGTAAATTGGACTTAATTCATGCTTCCAGTAAAATTAAATATTTGTCTCAAATATTTCTGCATAAAATACTATTCAAGACTTTCACAATAAAATAACCACCACTGCCATTTTATCTTGGCTAATCCTTTTGGGCAGTAATTTGTTTTGGCATAGTTGGGTAATTTGGTGCCACATAACATCAAGTAGGTATTCGAGTCAGCTATAGATTGTTCTGGTTTGCAAGGTATTAAGCATTGTACCCAAACCTTTGGTGCCTTTCTGAAAATAGATGGAAGACAGGGTTTATCTGAGTCTTTCTTTCTCTTTTAGTGATTTCAGGATATCTCTTTCTATGCTCTTTTTGTATGTATGTCAAGCTTCTTACAGATATAGATGATATGATAGATAGATGATAGATGATAGTTAGATAGATAGATAGATAGATAGATAGATAGACAGATAATAGTTGGTTAGTTATCTTTACGGGGTTGAACAAAGGAGTTGCCATTTAACAAAGCAGTTTATGAATACAATATGTTTTGACCAATGTCATCCCTTTCAATGTCCTGACCCATCTCCTCCCTACCCACTCTTTCCCTTACTTTAACTTTGTAGGATATGCATTAGACTTTTTAACTGCATTCTACCTCTCTTCTCCTCTTTATTTACCTACCACTTTCCCCTTACAAGGATATATTAATGTTTCCAAAAAGAAATATTCTAAGGGACCCAAGTAGAAACTGCAAAATCTTGCCTATCACCTTTGCAGCATTTAACACAATTATTGAATTGTGATCAAATTATTATTTAATTAACAAATGAAGTCTATATAAAAATTACCAAGTCAATACTTTTCCCTTATGAACAGTCTTCTTTTGTGTTTCTTGGTATGAATTATGATTTAAAAATATTCAGTAAACTGTCACAGATTCAAAATACCAGATATTCTTGTTATCAGAGGTGATTTTTAACATTATATAGTCAACATAAGACCTAAAGCTTTACATTCTATAATCTTTAGAGCTCTGTGCACCAAGGACTCAACCATTGACTGCAAAAGCATTTAACTGCCCTTAACAACTAAACACATGGAATGGTCTTTCTGTAAAGCAAATAAGAGAGGCATGTACAAATCTCCTAGTAGAGGAATACAGCCATGGCTCAACACCCTATAGTGTAGCTTCCTCTGGGAAACTCATATCCAGAGACAAAAGCTGGAAAAAGTTAACCATCTAAATCACTTACTGTGCTCTTTCAACTAGCACCAAGATGCTGTCTGGCTCTAAGTATATCATTCTTGCCACAATCTGCCAAATGTAGGCTTTAATGTTATTTTATAATACCTATATTGTTGGTAATATTTTTGATCACTTAGAAAATTTGTACAAAATCTGTGAAAATATCACACTGAGTCTCAATAAATATGAGGACAAACTCTAAGATATAACAAATGACAAATCTGAATTAAAAGAAACATTTACAATTTGCATTCAACAGAAGTAACTGCCTATTAAAAACATAAAAATAGATCTCTTTGGTACAATATATCAGAATATACAATATAATATATCAACTATAACTTAAAATTATTCAAAATGCAAAGTACCAGGAAAATCTGATATATTTTCTGTGGAAAAGATAATTAGCAGATACCAACTCCGAAATGACTCAGATGTCTTACTGAGTAAACAAGAATTTTCTAAAGATGATACAACTTTATTTGATCAATAAATTTAGATTTCTTACAATGAATAAGAAGGTAGGAAATTAGAAGAGAAAAATAGAAATGGTTAAAAAAAGAATACAATTAAAATTCTAGAACTTAACCATACTAGCAGAAAAACATACTGTTTATTATTCAGTGGTTTAAAAAGATGTCAAAATAGAAAGTCTGTGGACATAAAAACTGAAAAATAAACACAAATCTAACATAAAGTACATGTGAAAGGAAAATAAATCCATAGGGACATGTAGAATTATATGAAAAGATTGAATATTTATCTGGAATATTGAGAGCAGAGAGAAAATCAAGACAAAAATTGAGAAAAGAATAGGCTGAATCTTCCCCAAGGTCATGTAAGATGTGAATTTCCAAATTCACGAAACTACTGTATTTCAAACACACACACACACATATACACACATATCAGTCCATATTATAATCAAGCAGTCTATAAACAACATTAAAAAATGAGTTTAAGAAATCAGCCATAGACAATAATCATATCACATAAGGAAAAATAATTTCAATACTGCTATTTCGAAACAGGAGACAAAACTATAAAGGACAAATGAAAGAAGAATGTTTTGAAAGTGCCAAAAGTACAAGAAAAAAATTTAACTCAGAAATCTATATCCAGAAAAATATTAGTCAGCTTTAGTCTTTCCAGGCTGCCACAAAAGGCTGAGTGACTTCAGTAATAGACTTTTTTCCCCTTATGGTTCTGGAGAAAGAAAATCCACAAGCCAGGTGCCAGCATGGCCAGGGCCCTCTGCTTGCATTGATTATGTGGGCTTTTCACTGTGTGTGGCCATTGCCTTCTCTCACACTGGTACTTGGAGAAAGCCAGAGGAACTATGAGGACTCTGGTATTTCTTATTTTAAGGAAACGAATCCTATTCTTATGATCCTATGTAACACTCTTTACTTCTGTACTCCAATGTACCACATTAGGGCCAAGGATATCTGCATATTAAATGTGGGGAAGATAAATATATTAAGGCCATGGCAAGTATGAATGTGGTATAAAGATATTTTAAATGAATTAAAGTTTGGAAAATTTTTTACTAGCAGAATACTTTATAAGGAATATAAATAGGAAGTAGCTTAAGGAAATGGCAATGATACTAAAGATACTTTGGATCCTCATGGAAGATTAAAATGATAAGTTATAGACAATATCTAAATTTAAAATATTTTTCCTCTTAATTTCTTTAAAATATTAATGTTGATGAAAAAAGATTACTTTTGGTATTTATAACACGTATAGATGAAATACTTAAGTTTAACATAAATGCTGGATATATTTATATCTATCCAGCTATGTTGCACATTTTCATATATTTTATGCAAATATAATACTAACTATAAAGATTCTGTAAAACTAGAAATGTGAATTGTAATGAATCCCAAATCATTGACAATGTACTATGCAGATCTCTTGCTAAAACATTGCTAAAGTTGTACTGAGATAAGACCTCCTAGTGTGCAAAGGAGCTTGAAGTCCATTCTAAGTGCAATGGGAAACAACGATCCCTAAGCAAAGACATGCTATGTTTGGGTTTATTCTTTTTTCTTTCTTTATTTTTATTATTTATTTATTTATTTTTCTTATTTATCGTTAAAGTGATGTACAGAGAGGTTACAGTTTCATATGTTAGGCATTGGATACATTTCTTGTACTGTTTGTTACCTCCTCCCTCATCCCCTCTCCCCCCTCCCCCTTTCCCTCTTCCCCCATGAGTTGTTCAGTTGGTTTACACCAATCAGTTTTGCAAGTATTGCTTTTGTAGTCGTTTGTCTTTTTATACTGTGTCTCTCGATTTTGGTATTCCTTTTCACTTTCCTAGTTCTAATACCAATATATACAGTTTCCAATGTACTCAGATAAGATACAGTGATAGTGCAGGTACAACCACAGGAAGGGGATACAAGAGTATCATCAACAATAGAAGCTACGGTTTCACATGGCATGATGAAAGTAATTACAACAGTGATATATCACTCGTTTCCATAACATGGAGTTCATTTCATTTAGCATTATCTTATGCATTCTTAGGGGCATAGCTATTGGGCTCTTGTGATCCTCTGCTGTGACTAGCTTAAACCTGTGCTAATTATTCCCTATGAGGGAAACCATAGAGTCCATGTTTCTTTGGGTCTGGCTCACTTGACTTAGTATAATTATTCTTTAAGAAGGGAATTCTGACCTCAGATCTGGGTATTTTGGAGAATATGGATTAAATAAAACAGGAATGAAATTAGAATCATGAGTCATGGGACTGTGGCTTTGGTCCAGAGTACATAAATGCTTCTGGGATATAAATAGGGGGTGTGTGTGTGTGTGTGTGTGTGTGTGTGTGTGTGTGTGTGTGTGTGTGTGTGTCTGTGTGTGTGTGTCTGTGTGTGTGTGTCTGTGTGTGTGTGTGTATTTTGAAACTTCAGGCTCATTGGGATTTCCTTTTCCTCTGAATATCCAAGGAAGTGTTATTAAATCTCTCTTTTATACAGTACTAATCCCATGCTCCCATTTTAGACTCTTTTGACAGCAAAGAATAAATACTATTCTCTGGTTTTCTCCTGATTCCTGGGTAGTTTCTGTATATCATCTATGCAATAATTATTTATTCACAGTAAACAAAGATGTACAACACTTTCTCTTTGGACATTTCTATTTTTTACCTGAGAGTATATGTAATATGTTTAAATAAAATATTACAAAAATTAATATACTTTGAGCTTTAAATTAAGATTGTTTTAATGACCTGATTTTTCTTTCCTTTTGTAATACTGCCAAGTGTGAAGTTTATATCTTCTCTTGAGCTAAAACAGAACAAATAAAGCTTCAAGCAATTTTGAAGAGGAGGAAAAATACATTTCTTACTTTCTCATAACTCAAAAATAGCCGAGCCAATTTAATTTACTCTTTAAATTGGAGGAGTTTGGGGAAAAATTGTAGAGATGGGATGTGGAACAAATGAGAAAACAACATCTTTCATAAGACCAAGGCTGTAACCTTTCAATTCCAAGCACATTTCTTGGAATGCCATAAACAAGGAAAGATAGAAGTTGCAATGAAAATCGCTTTTACCATTGAAGGAAAAGCTTCTGCAGTTTGACAGCAAGGATCCAAAACCTGCAATAAATCTTTTGAGTTTGTGAAAGAAAGAATATTTCAGGAAGACTCTGACATAAGACTTCTGAATGTATGTGGTGGTGAGCCAAGAATGCAAGAACCCATTCTAGAAGGAGAACTATGAGATGCAGAGTCTGCATCTAGACTGTATTTTATGCACATTTTCCTTCTTTACTGATTATAACTACTCACCTCCTTCCCTACCTTTTCAATAATTAGCAACATCCTTTACAATGAAATTATTTTGTCTACTATGATAAATATTTCACATACTCCACACTCAAGTACACTTTAAGGGAAAATTAATCACATGGGTTCCACAATATTTAGAAGCACTTGACTTTTGTTTTTCCATTTCAGAAGAAGAGTAAACTAATGAAAGAAGGGATAGAAGGGAATAAAAAGGAAACATCTGTGATATACAAACATCCCGAGAACACTTTGGAAAAGAGAAAAACAAAACAATAAAAGAAACACAGCATAGGATATGAGCTAATTCTTGGCCAAAGAGAGGGAAAAGGAAGGAAGTAGTTATTGGATAGTTAAGTGAGGAAAGTTGGCCAGCATCCATTGAAACCAACCCCAGAATGTTATTCGACGTTGTCTTACCACAGTGGTCTCTTCATCTCCCACTGAACTCTCTTATTATACTTTTTAAAACCTCACATCTCATGCCCACTTTGAGAACCAGTGGTTTTAAGTTCAGCAATTTCTTGTTGAAGTTAGTAAGATTAAAATTAGTTACTTACTTGTTTTTACTTGGTTTTTATTCTTCATGTCATTAACAGGGACATATACATACCTGATATTTAAAGCTAAAGAACAGTGGGTAATTTGTCCACTTTTAGTGAGGTGCGAATTGCAGCATTCACAGTATGTTTTTCAGAGTATTTGACACACAGTGTAGGCACTTAGTAAGTGTTATCTGAGTTCACTTCTATAATTATCACTATTACTGAGTGATAAGGCAGGGTTAGAATATGTTTTATCTCACACTAAGACACATTACACATGAGAAAGCCATAATAAGTTCATGGTGCCTTCACATTTAGGTTATAGACCATTTACTAACAACACTAAATACCAAACACAAATGGGAAGCTACAGAGAAAACAAAAAAAACCTCTTTGAGAATTTCTTTGCAAAATAGAGTAAAAAGTACAGAAGGAAAGACATTCTTTCATCTCAATTGGGAAGCAAGCTGATTTGTCATTATTAGAACTAGTCTTGTCAACATGGAGCCTCGTAGCTTGCCTGCCACTCACAGCAAATGTCAAGGTGATTTGGATAAGACCTTTTTGTAAGAGCCTAAGGGAAAAAATAAATTATATATTATTAATGCACAAATTAAAATCATCAAACACACTCAGATTACTTTTATTGAGTTGCAGTTAAATGTTATACCATGCTCTACAATAAATCTGTGCAGATTACGAGATGAATAACATACTACTGCCATGTTCTCTCAGGAGCTGTTGGAAGAGCAAGGGGAGCCACCATGTGGGCCAATAGCCTTAGGTAATAGAAGGAATAGGTATAAAAGATGATGGCATAATGTTTATGTAATTCTTCCAGAAGCCAAAGAAAAAGGAATAAAAAGGAAATATACAACCAAAAGTATTTCCTCCTTCATTCATGTTTTACGCTTCCTTGAAGGTCAAGTCATCATGATTATTTGCCCCAAGGTTTTAGTTGAATGTCTTGCCACTTATATACTTTGATGCAACCTTAGAAGTACCAAATCTCTTATATTGAGGTCATCTCTGACATAGTTGTTATACTTAAGTAAGATGGCCAACATGACTTAATAATGTTAAATCCAACCATTTTAATGGAAAACTTTATACTGGGAAAAACAGAATAGACATTTCTCTCTTTTTTATGTAATTATCGATAAAAATTAGTTGGTGAAAGCAAATGTGCCATTTTGTTTTACAAGTAGATACCTGGAATTAGAAATTATATAGTAGGGGCTGGGAGTATGGCCTAGTGGCAAGAGTGCTTGCCTTGTATACATGAGGCCCTGGGTTCGATTCCCCAGCACCACATATATGGAAAACGGCCAGAGGGGGCGTTGTGGCTCAAGTGGCAGAGTGCTAGCCTTGAGCAAGAAGAGGCCAGGGACAGTGCTCAGGCCCTGAGTCCAAGGCCCAGGACTGGCCAAAAAAAAAAAAAAAAGAAATTATATAGTAATTCTTGTATGAGAAACTTGCTATTGACTGCCCTAACCAGACTGTTTGCTTGAGATTTATTTAGATATGCAAAGTTTAACTTTTTTAGTCTTCATTATACAGAATTTCATTATAATGTGTTCTCATTGATGGGTGTATCCCATGAAAATTATTTCTTTCTTTAAAAGGGAAACATGATTCTTCCAATCACTGTTATATTTTGCAGGCTTTCTGAATTTTTCTTGTACAACTTCATACATCAAGTGACAATATAATGACTATCTTACAAAATAATTCCAATAGCTACATGGGAAAATAATAGATTTAGGTATAGAATATTTTTCTAATGGAATAATATTATATATGTGCAACTAAAAGATTCTTATTTGGTCCTATGTGGTCCTTGAAAATAAATAAACATAAAATTTTCTGAAACAGATAAAGAAATGACAGGGAGAAAATCATCATATTATTTTAAATATCATACTAGTCAATATTGTAAAAAGATGTGAATGTCAAGAAAATTCAAATGTTTATTTATTGGCAATCCTACACTGACCATTTAACAAATTAGAGGAGCTACTTTGCCCCTCTAGTGGTGATGTGTTACCATTATAGACTTCCAATCCAAAAAAGTAGCTATCTACTTTCAGAACTCCTAAAGTGAAACATGTTTCTGTAAATGCCAAACTCTAGAAATATATTTTTAAATCTCCGTGTGGGATGTAAGTAGAGAAACTTTCCTCAGCCAATGTAGGGTTTCTTCTTGTACCCCTCAATAAATGATATGTCAAGAGAAGATGACAAATCAGGATACCACATGGTACATCATAATGCAGTCCTTTTACCACATTAAAATTTGCAAAAAGGTTGCTGGTGAGTCATAGCACAAAGTTCTGTAAGCTCTACCACATATTTCTCTCTCCATTTGAACCTTCCTTTCACATCCAGGCCCTTCTTCATTCAGCAAGACCCTCTTACTGTAGCTGGGACATTTTTTTCAAAAGTGCTTCTCTGGGGCTGAGAATGTGGTTTAGTGGTAGAATGCTTGGTCAGCATGCATGAGGCCCTGGCTTCCATTCCTCAGCACCACAGAAACAGACAAAGCTAGAAGTGGCGGTGTGGCTCAAGTAGCAGAGAGCTAGCCCTAAGCAAAAGGAAGCCAGGGACAGTGATCAGGCCCTGAGTTCAAGCCCCAGGATTGGCAGAAAAAGGAATGGGGTGGCGGGAGGAGGAAGAAAGGGGAATGGGGGGAGGAGGAGGGAGGGGAAGGGGGGAAGAGAGAGAGAGAAAGAAAGAGAGAAAGAAAGAGGAAAAGAAAAGAAATAAAACGGTAATTGTTTCCATGTTGCCTGAATCTAGAGACATGAATTTGCCAGTTCTCTTTTTTTTACAACTGAAAAGAGTTTTTTTTTCTTCTTTCTTTTTAAGTTTTATTATCAAACTGATGTACAGAGAGGTTACAATTTCATACGTTAGGCATTGGATACATTTCTTGTACTGTTTATTACCTCGCCCCTCATTCCCCCCTCCCCCTTCCTTCTTTCCCTTTCTTCCCCATGAGTTGTTCAGTTCATTTACACAAACAGTTTTGCAAGTATTGCTTTTGTAGTTGTTTGTCTTTTTTTACCCTGTGTCTCTCGATTTTGGTATTCCCTTTCAATTTCCTAGTTCTAATACCAGTATATACAGTTTCCAATATACTCAGATGAGATACAGTGCTAGTGTGAGGACAACCACAGGAAGGGGATACAAGAGGATCATCGACAAAAGAAGCTTGGGTTTCACATGGTATGTTGAAAGTAATTACAACAGTGATATAACACTCATTTCCATAACATGGAGTTCATTTCACTTAGCATCATCTTATGTGTTCATAAGGGCATAGCTATTGGGCTCTTGTGATCCTCTTCTGTGACTAGCCTAAACCTGTGCTAATTATTCCCTATGAGGGAAACCATAGAGTCCACGTTTCCTTGGGTCTGGCTCACTTCACTAATAGTTGATGTGGTGGATTACATTAATTGACTTGCATATATTGAACCAACTTTGTATCCCTTTGCAACCAACTTTGCAACCAACTTTGAATCCAGTTTGATCATAGTGTATTATTTTTTTGGTGACCTGTTGAAGTCAATTGGCCAGAATTTTGTTGAGAATTTTTGCCTCAGTGTTCCTCAGGGAAATCAGTCTATAGTTCTCTTTCCTTGATGAGTCCCTGCCTAGTTATGGGATGAGGGTTATACTGGCTTCATAGAGTGTGTTTGGTAGCAAACTTTCTCTTTCAATTTCATAGAAGAGTTTGAGAAATATTGGTGTGAGTTCTGTTTTGAAGGTCTTGTAGAATTCTACTCTGAATCCATCTGGACCTGGGCTTTTCTTGGATGGGAGATCTCTTATTGCCATTTCTATTGCAGTCTTGGATATGGGTCACGGTTGAGTTGAGTTTGGTTTTATCAATTTTTGCTAGGAAATTGTCCATTTCTTCCAGGTTCTCGAATTTGTTTGAGAGTAAAGGTTTGCAAAATAGTCCTTTATTGTGTTCTGAATTTTGGTTGTTTCTGTGGTGATGTTACCTGTTTCATCTCTGATCTTGTTTATTTGGGTGTGCTGGCTTTGCCTTTTGGTCAGATATGCTAGGGGTCTGTCTAACTCATTAATTTTTTCAAAGAACCAACTCTTCATTTTGTTGATTCTTTCATTGTTTTTTTTTCCTCTAAGTCATTTAATTCTGATTTGATTTTAATTATTTGCTTCCGTCTATTGGCTTGGGGTTTGGCTTGTCATTTTCTTTTGAGCAGCTTAAGGTGCTTCCTTAAGTTCTTGAATTCTTATTTTTCCAGTTTGTTGATGTAGGCACTCAGAGATATAAATTTTCCTCTGAGTATTGCCTTTGCTGTGTCCCAAAGGAGATGGTGCTTTGTGTGATCATCTTGGTTTAATTCCATTAACATTTGAATTTCTGTTCTAATTTCTTCAATGACCCACTGATGGTTCAGCAGTGTGTTGTTTAGTTTCCATGAATTGTAGGATTTTCTGTGGTGGCTGTTTGAATAGAACTCTAATTTTATTCCATTGTGGTCTGAGAGAATTCAGGGAATGGTTTTGATACTTCTGAATTTGTACAGATTTTCTTTGTGCCCTAAGATGTGATCTATTTTGGAGAATGTTCCATGTGCTGCTGAAAAGAATGTATATTCTGGTGTTGCTGGATGGAATATTATGTATATGTCAGTTAAGTCTAGTTGGTCTATGCAGTTGTTTAGTTCTGTGGTTTCTTTACTCAGTTTTTGGTGTGTTGATCTGTCCAGAGGTGACAGTGGAGTGTTAAAGTCTCCAACTATCAATATGCTTAGGTCTATGAGTGTTTTTAGTGTCAGTAGTGTTTGTTTGATGAAGTTGGGTGCTCCTATATTTGGGGTGTAGCTATTTAGGATGGTTATATCCTCCTGTAGGAGAGATCCTTTTATTCATATGTAGTAACCTGCATTGTCTCTTGTTATTGTTTTTAATTTGAAGTCAATTTTTATCTGATACTAGGATTGCAACTCCAGCCTGCTTATGGGGGCCATTTGTTTGTTAGATTTAATTCCAGCCTTTAACTTTTAGAAGATGTTTGCTTTTGCTGGATAGATGTGTCTCTTGGAGACAGCAGAAAGACTGATCTTGATTTTTGATCCAACTTATGAGTCTATGTTGTTTAATTGGAGAATTGATTCCATTAATGTTGAGAGTTAGGATTGAGAGATGATCGTTTGTTCCTTTTATTATAGCTATCTTGTTAAAATCTGTGTCTTCCCAATTCTTGGTCTAATATTCTGGTTTTCTATTAATATTTCTTTTTTCTGTCTGTATTGTGATCTTGATTATTTTCCCTGTGTTGTACATCCTCGAGGATTTTCTGTAAAGCTGGTTTGGTGGAGATATATTGTTTTAGTTTTTCCTTACTATGGAAGACTTCTTTTTGACCTTCTGCAATGAGTGAGAGTTTAGCTGGGTACAGTATTCTTGGTTGATAGTTATTTTTATTTAGTGTTTGGCATACCTCATTCCCGGCTCTCCTTGCTTTCATGGTCTCTGCTGAGAAGTCTGGGGTAATTCTGATTGGTTTTCCTTTATTTGTGATTATTTTCTTCTTCCTAACAGCCTTAAGGATTCTTTCCTTGGACTCTATTGATCCTGTTTTGATCACAATGTGTCGGCGGGATGTCCTATCCTGGTCTGGTTGGTTGAAACCCAGGGATTTCTATATTTTTACTCTCCTTCTCCTACTTCATTTCTATCTGAATGTCACAGTTGAAAGTATTAAAACTAATGACTTGATTGTACTTCTGTGGAACAAAACTACTTATACTAAAACATAGCTATTCAAAAATTACTGAGACTCTAATTTTTATGATAATCCAGAAATTATAAAGCTTTGAGTATTTGTTTTCTTCCCTAAAATATTATTAGAGTTATTTGAATGCATGTGATCAAATTAACAAACATTCTACATTGTGAACAGTAATTATCATATATTAAAATGGGTGACTAATGCTAAATGAGAACAGAATGCACCTGGCTGCTTACATTTTCTGTTCATATTTTTATGTCAAATATCTAGTGGATTAATGTTCTATGATGTTCAAATAAGTATCTAAGGTAAAATAATAGTAATTACTGAAAAATATCTTCACATAAACAAGAGGAAATAATGGAAAATATATGTTGTATGTAAGTGATTCTAGGCTATCCATATTTGAAGTTGTATGTGATATGCGAGATATCACATTATGATCCATTATCAGATGTTTTCCTAGCAATCTGTCACTCAAGAAGTTTTCTCTGCCAGACGAGAAGGCATTTTATTGAGTAAAGTGGGCAAAAGTAAGTCAGTTTTATCAAACATTTGGGCTATGCATGCTTGCCATTCATGGTACCAAGATGCAAATTTTCCCCTTTGGGAGATTTTTATTCAAAATGAAGAGGGCAGATACTGAAGCTATTTTTCCGCCAAGACCTTCATACTTAAGGATTAAGTTTTGTTTTCGAGCTGTTGTCACTGGAAGAGGAATCCCGGGTAATGAATGTGATTTCACAGCATATTCTGAAGAATAATCTTGTTTAGCTATTCCTGCTCTTGGCTGTGCTCAACATGCTTTCATGCACTGCCATATTCCTCACCTCAGTTCCTATACTTCATCACACATCTTATTAAAAAATACTTCTCAAAAATTATATCAAAATGAGAACTTATTTCTCATTGACTTATTTTACCTCAGAACTAGTCTAGGGAGGCAATATAAGGCAATAGTACCCTGCTGTCTCAGCTTTTTGGTCTGACTTAGTGGGACAAGATAATTTAAGATGAAAATACTTTCGTTTGATCAAATCATGTTCTATATCTCCAACCCACAAAATGTTATATCATAAAAAATTATATAAGCATATGCCTCTAATTATAGCTACTCAGAGGCTAAGATATGAGGATCATGGTTCAAGCTAGTCCCAGCAGAAAAGCCCCTGTGAGACTCTTATCTCCAATTGACCACTCAAAATCTGGGCATGGTAGACTGGTAGAGTGCAGGCCTTGAGCACAAAGAAGCTCAGGGACAGCACCCAGGCTCTGAGTTGAAGCTGACAAAAGAAAAGTAAATAAATTATATTAATGACAAATATTATCATGATCTACCTGTACCTGAAATCATAGGGGGGGGGTTTGGTGTTTGAGTTTGTTAAAAAAAATAGCATTCTCACTTTATGCAATTCATTCATTTTAAGCCTTTCTTATTTCCCACCCCCTTATAAGCTTCCCTGAATCTTCTATTTTAAAGAAATGGTTGCAATTTCTGTAAACTTTAACACTGGAATGTTCCCAAAGGCTAAGGGCATAGGTCAAGTGGTAGACCACATTTTTGGCAAGTGTGAGACCCCGAATTCAATTCATAAAACCAAAGGAAACAAAAATTTGAAAGAGAATTTTTAAGTGAGTGCACTAGAAGTGCACCAATCAGAGTTCTATGTAATCTCTTGTAACTGTGCAACATCGATTTACATAAAATGAGGGATAAGACATGACCACTCTAGAACAACCTTCATGCCCAAGAAGTGTAAGACAGATTATGCAGGACTATGTTAGACAGATATAGGCATACAGAGGCATACAAAGAAAGTTTTGAGAAAGAAAGTGGGAGACATGTTCATTTTATAAAAGTCATGCTAAATGCAAAATGGGTAATGATTTTTTATAATATACTCCAGATTGTGTGAATAAAAACAAAGCACACATTACCTTCAATGAACCTTCAGCATTATCAGTACTTTAGCTAAAGATGACCAGTTAAGGGTTGGTAGTGATAATTGGGGAAAATTGGTCAGATTATGAAGTAATCATACGTATAGAGAAGAAGGGGAAAGTCCAAAGAATCCTCAGGAATATAGAGAACTCTATATGCTCTCAGAATATGACAATCACAAGTGAAGGAGATGTGAGAAACAAATTGTATACTTTTTCCTTGAGCAGATGAACATTCCTAATTTCAGTAGTGTTATTCACTGTGTTTGGGTTCTTTTCTATGTAGCATAATAGAAAAATTAACACACAATAGAAATCATCAGTATATGTGCCTGTGAGACATTAAGATGTAGAAAGTAGGGGAATTGAAAATATGAATCCGATAACTAGGAAAAGGTTACATTTAAAATAGAAATTTGCCAGATATTTTAAAGAAAGATAAGAAAATAATCAAAGGAAAAGAACACCTAGATTTCATTCAGTAGCTGAAGCATGAAGAGAAAATGATTAGGCTTAGAAGGAACTATCAGAAAGGTTGTAGGAGAAATAAGCTAAATAGAATGGCAAAATAAAATGCAATATGCAAATATAATGATTACAGACAGACAATATTCTAAATGTATTATATGTTATATATACATATACACAATGCATATGTATATTATATATTTATACATACATATATGTGTATACATGCATATGCATATATGTGCACATATGTATATACAGTCATACATATATGTATGTGCATGTACTTTTGTGTGTCTATATACATGTGTGTACATGTATATAATTTTATGTATGTACATGCATATGTGGATTTATTTTTATATATTGATGCATGTATTTATATGTATGTTTATATACATGAAAGTGTATATGTATATATACATTAATATATGTATATGTATAGACAGATTTGCTTACAATGATAACATGAGCTACATATAATAATTAACATTATTTTACCAGAAGTTAAGGATGCAAGATGTTTATCAAAAATGGAAGTAGGAAAATAAGAGGAGAAAGAAGTAAGATTGTGGTGCCAGTATGTAAGGTTTCAGTTAAATTGAGAGGGACAGTTGGAGTGATTATTGACAGATTGTTTTAGACTGAGTTCCATTGTCATGACTTTATAACCACTCTTGGTTCAATCACCAGACAAGAGGTACCTGAAGCAATGGTGTGACCATGAATGGTATTGCAAATGAATCTGACCATTCAAGGACTCAATGGCAATGAGCCATCTACAGAGCAAGCTTCCTGTAGACATTCTCTGGAAGCGGTAGTGTGACTACTCTTGTGTGCACTCTCTAAGTTTCTGTGTCCTCGTACTAAACCTTCATGCTCAGATAATTAAAAGTACCTTCTAATCTGACCAAGCATGGACCTTAAGAAACTTTACCATTATAATTATATCTTTGATGTCTTTGATTTGTAGTTTCTTTTTATCTTGTTTTGATCAGTATTTAAAAGAACATATGACTCTTATGAAAGATATATTGATAATTGAATAAGAGAGGTATTTTGAATAGGTCTGAATTTGCCAGCAGGACAAAGTATTCCAATCTGAATACAGGAGTAAAGGCGATGTAGCTTTTATGCCAATTAATCTTCCTGTCAGTAACTTTTTTCTGTCTTGTGTTCTCTAATATACAGAAAGGGACTACAAATATTTATTGAACTATCAAAGCTTAATCATGTCCTCAAGCAGGAATGTCTCCGGAAACAAATCCTCAGATCATTTTTACTTGTAACTGTTTGTGGGTAAACTATTTTAAATTATTTTTTGTAGAAATAAATTTGTAAATTTCGTAAAATTTACACATTTTATAAATTTCATGTTATGTGAAATTTTATAAAACATGTTTAGAATAAAAAATGAGAAAGTAAAAATTGCCTTTCAAATATAAAACCATTCTTATTTGTGTTACATAAGATGCTATTCATTCATTTCTGCTTAAAAATGATGGTTTTGTTGTATATACTCAGGAGCATTTTACATTTTCAAAATTCTACTGCTAATTTTTGCATTTAATAAGATTTATATTAAGTAACATAGATAAAGTCTACCTAGTATATGAAATTCTAAAAGGTGACTTATTTTTTGGATCTTAATGATCTCTATTTGCTGGTATTCTCAGCAATAATGCAAAGTTTGACCCAGTGTGTGTCCTAAACAGATGGTTTGTGACTAAATGAAGTATCAATGAAACTAGGAAGAAAGTCAAAAGAAGAATTTTATACTGTTAAAAATAAAGGACCAAAAAGCTGAAGAATACAGGTGGTGGTCATTGAAAACCTGCATTAGCTTGCTTTTTTTTTTTTAAATATGGGATATCTATTCACCACAAATTTTATTCATGAAATCTGATAATGACTAAGGAAAGGGAAACAGATTTTGTCTATCTCCTTTTTGATAAAAATAAGGCATATAACTAATTTATGAGCTTGCAGTTGAATCTCCCAAAATTAAATTCAGTTCTTCTTGCCAAGTCAAAAGAATTGTGAGCTTAATTACTAGATCATCTAAAGGGCAAAAGTATGTCCTTTTGCATAAGTCATTTCCACATGGCTGAACATGCTTTGTTCACGGGACGATCCTAAATTGTTTCACTGGAAACAACTTGCCTAACAGACCTAGCAATGTAATGAAAATACAACCAACTATTTAATCTCTTCATTTCACAGTGTGCATGACTGCTTGCCTGAAACATGCATCTCCCTCACCAGCCAAAGTCTCCATTAGCCATCTTCTATTGCCAAGATGAAGTTGTGTTTAGTACATGGGGATTGGCATGCTGAAAATTAGGGTTCCAGATCTGGTGTCTTTTTTTAGTTTCAATCTCACAAGGTTCAAGTCTTTTGTATGAAAAACAAGCCTACACAGAATTTTTAAAAATTATTTGCCTGCTTTAAAAGTGTATTGACACCAGGCACCAGTGGCTCCGATCTGTAGTGCTAGCTACTCAGGAGGCTGAGATATGAGTATTGTGGTTCAAATCCAGCCCAAGCAGGAAAGTACGTGAGACTTTTTATCTCCAGTTACCTATCATCAGACTGGAAGTGGTGCTGTGGCTCAAAGTGGTAGAGTGCTAGACTTGAGCATAAAAGCTCAGGGTCCTGGGGCTGGGGATATAGCCTAGTGGCAAGAGTGCCTGCCTCGGATACACGAGGCCCTAGGTTCGATTCCCCAGCACCACATATACAGAAAACGGCCAGAAGCGGCGCTGTGGCTCAAGTGGCAGAGTGCTAGCCTTGAGCGGGAAGAAGCCAGGAACAGTGCTCAGGCCCTGAGTCCAAGGCCCAGGACTGGCCAAAAAAAAAAAAAAAAAAAAAAAAAAAAAAGCTCAGGGTCCTCATCCAGGCCCTGAGTTCAAGCCCCATTACCGACCCAAAACAAAAAACTGTTGACTACACTGTTTTTCTTATCTTTCTGAGTTCCTATAGCATGTCCTGGCTATCACCCTGTAAAGTAAATATCTAAAACAATATCTATTCCTTCGAGTGTTTTCCTTTTGTTGTATGTGTATGCTGTTTCTTAATTACCTTGTAAATTCTTCAAGGAAAAACATGTACTAAAACTCCATAGGTCTCTCTCTCACTTGTTGACTAACAATATTAAGAATACTTGAAAGCTGGACATCATTTTGTGTCATAGTGACACAAAAGGCTTTGATTAGAGGACTATGATTTGAGGCCAGCGCAGGCAAGAAAGTCATGAGACTCTTATTTCCAATGAACCACCAGAAAGCTGTGAAAATTTTGGGAGCTGTGGTTCAAGTAGTCGAGCACTAGCCTTGAGCACAAAAGCTCAGGGTCAGTATCCATATTCTAAGTTCAAGCCTCAAGAATAGCATACACACAGATACTCTCTCTCTCTCTCTCACACACACACACATTTGAAGGGGGTTCATATAATAAAGCCAATGTTCACAAATTTAAGCAAGACAAACAATTAAATGTAAGATAATAAATAATAAAATCTAAGTATTCTGAAAGTAAAAATGCAGACCTAGTACAGCCTTAAAAACTATTAGGGCTGCCATAATTTGAATAATATGAACATACCTAATATATACTCAAAGATCAGTGATACTTTGCTAAAATATCCCTGAGAGTTTCATTAATACAACATTTCAAACTTGCTAAGATTCAAAGGAAACATGTTCTTGTTTGGGGTCAATTTCACTTCTGGATTCATTTTGACAAGTTTTTGGGAATCTCATCCCAGAATTGGTAAGGGACTATGAGTTCACAAGTCTCTCACATTACTAACTTGGGCTTCAGAGAATATTAGCTTTTCTTCTTAAACACTGCAACTAATCAATGAAACTCATTTAATTTTGAAGAGTATATGTGAAATGTTTTCCATCATACATGGTGCTTTCCTTAAATCCAGCTTGAGCAGTCATGTTCAACCTTAGAAACTTTCCTGTTTTGTTGTTCTTATAAAATCTTGGAAAGCCTGAACATAGGTACCAATCCATCGTAATTAATGTCTAATGATGGAAAACTAAAGACAAAATTCCAGCTAAGTTTCTGTCTGTAGTTGTGCATAAAATATCTGCTTCTGGCAAGTGACACTATATGCAAATTCAAATCCTGAGTGCTGCAGGAGTTACATAATACATTCACAAATCCCCAAAATAGAGATTTCACTGTTTCACTTTCACTACATTCCATTTCTCTACCTCTCGGAAACCTCCTAAGTATAGTTATAAATACAATGTCATTATTTCTTTTTATGTCTATGCTTACTTTGGTTCTCTAATAGAAATGTTGTACATGTTTAATTAATGACTCTTAATCAATGACATTGGAAATGTTTTGAATATCACTGAAACCTTTCTAAGACCATTTCCTATGTGTAATTATGATAGTTTTTCCCTAGGGCTTAATATTTAGCATATTCTTGCTTGCCTTAAGGTTATCTCTGTATTTGCTGCTGGCAAAATCATCCATCCATATGCTTCATTGTATTCAAACTTAGTAGTGGCTAAGTTGGTATGCAGCTATCAACACTTTTCTCTCCTTCCTTCAGAAAAGAAATGGTGTAGGCCCTCTGTCTCTCTCTGTCAGTCTCTTTAAAGGAAATACCTAGTTGATACTCAGTTGGCTAACCTACATATCTATACATTCGACTAAGATTCATCTCAAGCCAGTATTACTCATAGGGAACCTTGTATTTGAGAAACTATGGGATTAATAATTAAAGTGACATTAAATTGATGTCTTGATGGACTCTAAAGCTCAACCAGATCTCAACAAGCTCAACTTGCGGAGCTTTCCCAGCTAAAAACCATTTAGAACCAAAGTTCAATTCATGAATGAATCATAGAATTTGCTTTCAGCCTCGCATCAGGAAACCAGGCATTTGTGTTTTCAAAATGTTGTCTGCTAGTAAATGTGCCACCTCATTCACTTGGAAATCAGATAAACTCCAGAAATTTAAAGGAAAGATATGATATCTTTTTAGGCATGTAGAGACTTACTATCTAATTTCCACAGAACTAATTCTTTTTCTTAAATCAAATAACAGATATGAAGATAAATTTCCATTGTCATTTTATAATGGAGATGCAATGGACAATACAAAGTTGTTTTTTCCCCTCACTTTGAGGAAAATTATAGATGCTTGTCACATTTCATTAACTCCTGAAGTGTACACTTTTCACTTGTAACTCACTCAGGCTAATTCTCCTCTCACTTGAGAGATGCAATTACAAAACATTGCCTCAAGTGAGAAAAGTAATTTTAAAGGTGTATTTGCATAGGAGCTGTAAGGTGTCAGTGTTGACCTTTATTCCTTTCAGATATTCACAGAATTCAGATAGACTCTCTGTGGAATTATAACGACAGTTTCATCATCAGTAAGTGTTTAGGGGTAGAAAAAATGTGAGTTGTGAGAAGCAGAAAAATGCTGAGATTTTTATCTTTGGAATAAGAAATACAATGATGAATCCAAACTTACTGGGAAATTTCTTAGGCTCTTAGAACTTGGTAAGGAACAGGTCCCACTCCCAGATACGTATCTGGTGGTAGTAATTTAGTTCATATGGAAGGGATGATTCTGACTCTGACCAATGAAGAATGAATAAAGGAGAATTTTATTTAATAAGAAGAAATGAACAAAACAGATGGTAAAAGACATGGAAGACAATATGCTATTCCTGAAAAGACAAAACTCTCTGAAGACCATGAATGGATCTCTGGAGGGTAAGTAGATATGTAGAACAGTGAAATTCTTATGGGCCATTGCATTATGAAGGAAAAGGCTCATTTATTATATATTTGTCAAAGCCATGGAATACATAATACCAAGAGTGAAAATTAATAGGAACCATGGATATTGGGTGATTAACATGTATCAAGTCATATTTTTCTACTGTAAAGTAGTACTGTGTGATATAAGATGCTAGTCATACACATAAAGGGAAGAAGGAAATGGAACACTGGACTTTCAGCTCATCGTTTTGTTAACCTAAAATGTCTTGTTCTTTGACTTAAAAAGAATGCATAGATGCAACACTGAAAAAAATATTCTAGATAACTGGTTCGTACTTCCTTCTAAATATCAGCTACTGTCCTAGGTACAAATATACTGTATTGATGAAAAGAATTCATATTTGATATGTTGATTTTGCATCGAACACTTTTGGAAATACAGTTACAATCGTTATTGCTTCATTGCTGGGATTTCTTACAAGGATCATCCTTGCCAGCCATTTAGCTCAGTGTATCCTTTTCTATAGCTTCAGTAGGTTAAATTACAGACTAGTCAGAGTCTCCAAGAATCTGTCTGTGGAAAAGCCCTGTGTTTGTTGGGGAGTAAACAGGAAGCAAGAAAGAACCATCTTTAAGCACCTATGTGTGAACCAGGGAGCCTAAAAAGGAAAAGAAATTGCTGCACAGATAAAGCAGAGATGGGACAAAGAGAGTTGGAATGGCTTGGCAGTTCCTCATCTGAGCTGCTTTCTGTGGCTGGATTCCTCCCTTGTGTTCCCTAGTGTTAGACAATTCTAATGGAAACCACCTCCATCCTTTCACTTCCCTTAAGCTAGTTTATATAGGTCATTGCCAGCATCTCTTCTGCTAGGCAGTTATCTATTGATATTTTTATATTTCCTAATAGATTACATTTAGTATTAATAATAAATAGAGCCTGCAGAAGTGTTACAGTATCACCTAATTACATCCAAAGTGAGGAATCTCTCATTTAGATATTAAGAAAAAGATGAAATTCAGATGAAAATGATTATTGTCATTGCTGTTAGGGCTATTTACTTCTGTTTTATTAAGGGAAAGGCTTAAAGTTAATATAAAGTGCACTTGATTTCAGTGTCTATTATTAAATATTTAGCAGACAAAATTGTGAAAAATTAAAAGAACAGATATTTTAATCTTATTGGAAAAATTAAAATTGAATGTACTTAAACTCATAAATTCTTTATTCATTTTTCTTGATCCTAGGAAGCATAGTGAGAAAATGTATGGGTGCACATAAATAAGTCAGATACTGTTATACACAAGTGAACAATTAAATAAATGGATGGAGGATGTAAGCCACATTTCTCATGTTAAAGTAGAAATTCTCATGGATGTAGGTGAAGTAATAAAAATGGCCTTTGTGGTGGTGGATTAGAGTTGAAGAAATCATTAAGAATTCATGTTCAGCATAATCTAGACATAAGTGGCTCCATGTGAAAGTAATTGTAGATATGAATATATGTTCATGTTATCATAAGCATGTCAGTTGATAGTACCAAAATGATACCGTTGCAACAATAAAACAACTAAATAGAACTTAACACAGAGCACTTAAGATTTAAAATTACTCTCTAAAAAAAGAAACCCTGACATCTCAGAGAGAGGGCTTGTTCTAGAAACGTGGAGGGAAAGATGACCCCATAGCATCTTATAGTGCTTTGAATGTGTTAGATTAAAAAACAACACCACGTTGATGGAGAGTGATAATGGAGGCATCAGAGACAAGTGAAAGAGCTTCCAATGGTCAAAACTGGAATAACTTGAGCTTCAGAATGAAGTAGTATAGACTTAGAATCCAATGTAGAGGATAAATATCTATGATTCTCTACTGATATAAATTATTAAATAATTGTTAAATAAAAGGTAGGTTCAATATGCCAAAATTCCTTACCAATACTGCTCAAAATTGTCAAAGCCACCATTTTTAAAAATTCTTTAGAATATATACAAAACTAAGGAGTCCAATTAACTAACGCCAGGTGGGATTCTGGAACAGATAAAGAACATTAGGGGAAAATTAAAGAAATCAGAATAAAATCTGCACTTTCTTTCATAATACTTGAACAATGGCTCATTAGTAACAATTTTACCATACAAATATGAGGCCAATAATATAGAAATATGTGTAGGACTAACTATGTGAGGATTTTCTGTAGTAACTTCTCAGTGTTTCTGTGAGCTTAAAACTATCGCTAAAAATAATTTCTGGGGCTGGGAAGGTGGCTTAGCAGTACAGTGTTTGTTTAGCATGTATGAAGCTCAGAATTCTACTCCTCAGCACCACATACATAGAAAAAGCCAGCAGTGGTGCTGTGCCTCAAGTTGTAAAGTGCTAGTCTTGAACAAAAAGAAGCCAGGAACAATGCTCAGGCCCTGAGTTCAAGCCCCAGGACTAGCAAAAAAAAAAAAAATAGTCTATTTTTAGAAAGAAAATGAAAGATTTGGAGGACTTTGAAAGATCCTTATGTACCTCTTGGCTGAATGGATTCTATGCCATTGCAATAGCTCTAGTTCAGAACCACATTTGGAAGTAGAGTGATCTAGTTTGTGAACTGTATGAAGGTTAAAACTGTCATATTCATTTTCCTGGCTCAAGGAATCAATGTAAATCTGTTATAATCAGTCAGTAAATATAATGCTTGGGATCATTGATTTAATCTGTCATAGGTAAATATGTTTCAGTTGTATCTCTAGTTAAGACAGCCTGCTATTTTCTTGTGAATGTCACTCTTATAAACCTTTCAGTGTAGTTCATAGTATTTTTATATGTGGAAATTAATTTTTGATGTGTGTCTGTAATACGCTTTATTAAATTTTATTTTCTTTCCATAAACATTTATAAACTAATGAAAACTCATTGATGTAATTCAATAGATGTTTTTTCTACATATATAGATATATGTAGAGAGATAGATAGATATACAGATATATAGATATATTTAGGTGAATATATATAGAGAGAGAGATAGACAGATACCAGAAATACTTGTTTCCTAAATACAAAAATGTATCTAAGGAATTTTGTAAAGTTCCTCCATATCTTTGTGTGAAGGGAAATATTTTAGGGGCCACAGAGATCATTCCAGACAACTCCTGAAGATCTTTAACGAGACCATATCTTCAAAGTTCTTTTCCCAGACAAGGAAACGTATAGATTCCAAGAATTGGGACGTGGCTTTTCCTTGAGGGATTTCAAGTATCAGTCTAAAACAAAGGATGATACCGAATTGGCTCCATATTCTCTTCAGCTAATAGGTGGGAATATCTTTTAACTCAGCTGCTACGTCCATTCTGAAAGTACCAGAATCTTAATCGTTCCCTCTACCAAATTCTTAGTCTTATTCTCCAGTTACTTCTTATTCATTTTATAACACACACACACACACACACGGCTGAAATAAAAGCCACCAATTATTCTTCAAATAATGCCTCCTATATAATTAAATTTGTCCTTAGTTTGACCATAGTCACTGCTAAGCTAAAAATGCATACACCTTTTATATGTAAGTATATATAATAAGGCATCTATCAAGTAAATCATGTTCTATAATGTTCAGTTCTATAATGCTCAATTGACTTTATTTTCAGACATGTATTTTTAAATATCTACCTGCTGATGACTATAAATATATACATTCATCCTTTGCATTTCTAATTCAAAACTAGTAAATCTGGCTAGGAAGTATCTCCATTTAGTTGTCCAATAATTATGCCAAAGTCAACATGTTACAAAACACTTGTGATGCTACTATATGGACTCTTAGTGGCTGTCTCTCTGCCATAATCTCTTATTAGTATTACATTGCTCCTAAAGTGGAGAGGCATCTTCATTTCCCTTCTAAGACTCAGAACTCTTCCATTTGCAAACTTTTCTTCTGCCTGGGAATCAGTTTCCCCAAGGAGAACAATCGCTCGATCTCTTCTTTTAATTAAGCATCTACTTAAACACCACATCTCTAAAGAGGTCTTTTAAGCCCAAACTTGAGTGATATCATTGAAATTCTCATCTCTCTAATACTTCTCAATGTAATTAGTTAACTCATATTATTAATGTTCTGGAAGTCATTTATTTTCTTTCAATCTATGACAATTACCACTCCCCCTTACATCTAACCATAATACAGTCCTTGCTACAACTCTTGTTGCCAGCTTCTTACTTGTGGAGCTCAAAAAGACTTATCTCCCACTATCTTCTTTTGCCTTTGCATGTATCATGTTTAAAATAGAAATGTAATCAGGACAGTACCCTGCTGTATATCTTTCTGTGACTTCCTTTCACTCCTAAAATAAAAACCAAAATACATAATATAACTTCATATATTAACTGTATGTTTTTGTTGGTGGTAGTCATGGGGCTTGTGGTCATGGGGCTTGAACTCAAGGCCTGGTGCTGTGCCTGAGCTCTTTTGTTCAAGGCTCCACCACTCTGAGTCAAAGATTCAGCACTCTGAGCCATAGCTCCACTTCTAGCTCTTGAATGGTTAATTGAAGATAAAAGTCTCAAGGACTTTCCTGTGTAGGCTGATTTTTAACCTGAGTAGCTAGGATTACAGATGTGAGCGAGACACCTGTACATTTTATTTAATCTCCAGTATCAGTATCTGGTCACTGTTCCTCTGTTCAGTTTCTTTCAAATCAATTAACATCATTTTTATTCTTTCATACCTCAAGGTCATTATATAGGCTGCTTTTCAACTGTTCATAGGTCTCAACTCCCTATCTAAGTTGAATCATATTTCAAACTTTTGCTCAGTCAACAGTTCCTCAAGAAGTTTTTTTGTTTAATCCCCAAATTAGAAAAATATTCCCTCATGATACAATTATTTCTTTCATAGTGAAATGGTCCAATATTTGACCTAATTGTATGCCCATTTTAATTCAAGCTATAACCACGTATAAGGTCAACGTTAGAAATCATCTATTCTTTTGGGTATCTTTGGTATGTTATTTTCAGAAATATCATCTTCCTTTTTAATTTATTTTTAAAATAGTCTTTAAGTAGTTGTACAAATGAGTTGCCATTTAGCAGAGTAGTTTATGGATATAATGCATCTTGATCAATGTCACACCTTTCAACATTCTCATCTATTCCCTTCCCTAACCACCCTTTCCCTTATTCTTCTTAACTTTATAGGATATACATTGGATACTTGACTATATACTCCCCATCTTCTGCTCTTCATTTTTCTACATCTCCTCTTGACTCTACCCTACCCCTTTCAAGTCCTGGCTTCTTGGTGTTTATTTGTTGAACTTTAACTTTGCCTTTCTAAGAAATTACACTATTTGAATTCTCCCTTGACTCTAACATATTTCAGTTAATGCATTTGCATACCACCCAGCGTGTTTATTTACTTCTTTTATTTTTACATTTATTTGATGTAAGAACCTTGAATCGAAACATAATTTAGTCAAATGATTGCATTCAGCTGGTGGCAAAAGGAAAAGCTGAGTTCCTCAATCATTATACAGAGACATATGTCCGTTACTAAATAGACATGGGCTCAAACTTTCTCTCCACAAAGTTTCTCAGAGCCTTGTTAAAGAAAGAGCATAAATCATGTGACAAATATTTCAGGCTTTAAAATTCTAAGAAAAAGGAATCTCATTCATTAGTAAGATTCTGTTGGATGAAACAACTGTAGAACCTATGGTGTCTAAGGCATTTCAACACTCTTGTTCAATCTATGCAGGAGTGGATTGAATAGATACAAAGAGTAGTTATTAAAAGTGAGGGTAGGAGCAAAGAATTCAGTTAACCAGAAAATAAAAGTTTAATCCTGTTTCTTGGGTCAGCATAACTAAAAATCAAAGAATCCAAAAAAATATGGATGGAGGCAAAGAAATTTAGTCAGACTGGCTTTTAAAAACAGTAGGCAAGCCAGGCAGTGGGTGCTGGCTCACACCTATAATCCAAGCTACTTGGGGACTGAGCTCTGAGGATCATGGTTCAAAGGTAGTCCAGGCTTTTAAGTCCTTGAGACTCTATCTCTAAGGAACCACCCACAAAAACAAAAGATGGAAGTGGAACTGTGGCTCAAGTGTGTGTTAGCAGAGAGAGAGAGAGAGAGAGAGAGAGAGAGAGAGAGAGAGAGAGAGAGAGAGAGAGAGAGAGAGAAAGAGACAGAGACAGACAGAAAGAGACTTTTCTTTACAATTGGCTATTGACTAATCTTTCTCTTGCATTAGGGCACATAAAAGGTCATTATGTTATCACAGAGATTATCTTATTCTTTAAATGTCAGTCATTTTATCCCCTTCTGTAGTTTTCCATAATGTAGAGATATGGCTTACATACACAAAGTACAAAGATTTCAACATGTGAATATGTTATATTCTTGTCTATATTCTAAAATACTTTTTCGTCCTCAAATATAAAACATTACTAAAACCCAGTAAAGAAAAAAGGAATATTTTTCCTTGAGCACGTACAATATCCCAGAGGAACATTGGCTCATTCCATCCTTGCAGAAAACCTGATACTGGTGATTAACAATCTCAATTTCGCCAGCTAGGGAACTGAGACTTGAAGAGAATGAACATTTTGTCTTTATCATGGAAATTTAGAGTTGAATCTACAACTCACTGTAATGATCATTTTCCCCTACCATGCTGTGTTGGTCATCTATTACTTTCCTAGTTTCTTTACAGTCTCATCTTTTAGCACATGAATTTGAATGTTAATATCAAATTCATTCTTTGACAAAATACTAGTGAAGTGTTCTTCATGTCAAGTTTCCAGCATCTCCACCTTGTTTCGCTAAGCTTACCCAACTGTACTTTTCATACTATTGCTATCCTTTGACATCACTTTAGTTACCAATGCACTATTTATTATTTTATTGCTACTAATTGCCATTCTTACCTGTATACTATATCATTATTATCTCTGCTAATATAGCTTTTGAAAATAATTTGAAACCTAGAAGAATAGATTTTTTTCTCTACTGAAACTAGTGTCACACCAATGGCTCACACCTATAATCCTGGCTACTCAGAAGGCTGGGATCTGGGGCTGGGGATATAGCCTAGTGGCAAGAGTGCCTGCCTCGGATACACGAGGCCCTAGGTTCGATTCCCCAGCACCACATATACAGAAAACGGCCAGAAGCGGCGCTGTGGCTCAAGTGGCAGAGTGCTAGCCTTGAGCGGGAAGAAGCCAGGGATGGTGCTCAGGCCCTGAGTCCAAGGCCCAGGACTGGCCAAAAAAAAAAAAAAAAAAAAAAAAAAAAACCTTCTTTTAAGGCTGGGATCTGAGAATCAGGATTCCAAGCCAGCTAGGAGTCTGTATACTCCCATCTCCAATTATCTACCAAAAGAACAAATGCCAGAAGGGGAGCTGTGGCTCAAGTGATAGAACACTACCCTTGAGCACAATAGCTCAGAGACAGTGCCTTGACTCTGAGTTCAAGCCCCCAAGGACAGGCAACTCCCCCTTACGAAAGCAGTACCACATTATTAACAAAAACATATCTCCATGCTATTAATCCATCAAGAAAATCTAAAATTAATTTCAGCTGTAATATTAATACATTTTATCTACAAGAAATGAAAAGAAACAAATATGCTAATAAAGAGAATGGAAAATAATTCATTTTTATTTGTGGAGATGTTATTTTATGTTTTATGCATTGGAAAAGCTTGATCCATACCAAGATGTTAGGTTTAAATGACCCAGAATGTTGATAGAGTGCTTTTGCCCAGATAGCCAGATACTGCAGTCACCAGAGCAATTATAGCTAAGAAACAAAGCCAAATGAAATAAGGCCATTTACATTCTATATATGGAAAGAGAGGCAACTTGTACTTATTTTATCTTATAAGGATTACTTCTGGCTGAGTGGTCAAATAAGATAAATTATAGTTTGTCTACATTGTTACTTAGATTCCAAAATACCAACATTATCACCTGAATTATTTTAAGGACCACCTCAGAACAAGGCCCCTTAAATACTTTGGCTATAAACTCTTGGAAACATAATTTCATTGCTTCAAATATTCTAAGTTCTTAAAAATGTCTCAAGTCCTTATCTTAGGTCTTTACTTTTTTCCCTCGGACATGGTTCTGGGTCTTCAACACAAATTGAGTGTGTCTTAAAAAATTTTGTCACCTTTTACCCAAAACACATCCCCCTTTACATTTAACAGTGCTTTTGAAATTGTGCTTCTGATTTATGTTATCTCAGTAATTAATGCTGAGAACCTGAGAGGTGCCTGTAATTCATCTCATGGATTTAGCTGCTCATATCTAATTTTTCATTTATTAAGTTCTTTAAATCTCTAGTAAATATTGGCCTTATTCTGTACCTAATGACACCAGAGCAATCCTTATCTTCTCTGTGGACTTCCATACATGCTTCCTAACTGCTCTTGTGTCTAAAGTTTCTTCTCTAAGCAGCACAATTTCTATTCTGCCATCAGAGTATTCTTTTTTATATCACAGTCCTTATTTCATCTCTCAAACTTTCAGTATTTCGCCAACTTCTATAAGACAACTTATTGACTATGCCAAGTTATTGACAGCAACTTCTTTTTTGTTTTATTTTGTCTCAGTTGGGTTTTATTAAATTATGTTTTTATTACTTTAAGTAGTACCAATGAGTTATCATTTAACATATGGATTTATAAGTACAATACATCTTGATCACCCCTTTAATTATTCCCACCCCCATTCCTCCCAACCCATTGGGTTTTTTTTGAAACTCCTGAAGTAAGTGCATTATCTTGATGAACCCAAAATAATATGTTTATCTGAGACCAGTAGAGATGAACTTATTCAGAAAAAATTTCTTTGTATATTTTGTAGATATAATTACTTCAACTATCACGAGTGAATTCCTTCTGGATTATGTTGACACGGAAGAAAAAAAGTGACTAAGAAGAAATCCAGATAAAGATTGAGGATAGAGTTGTACAAGTCACATAATGCCATGAGCCACCAAAAACAAATAATGACTGGCCTTTAAAGACTTTGGAAGAAAATTGGACTGGATTGAAAACATTGCATCCAGACACGTGAGTTTGTGTATTTTTGTTTGTGCAGGACATACTGTTTTGTGAGTCTCATGCTTATCTACTCATGGCTGGCACTTAACCTTTTGTGTCATACCTCCAGTTCTGGCTTTCTGGCTGGTAAATAATTGGAGATAAGTGTCTCAGTTATTTTCTCCTTAGGCTGGCTCCAAACCTGGATCTTCAGATCATGGCCTCCTGAGTAGCTAAGATTATAGGCATGAGCCATTATAAAAGTCACTCCATTTGTGGAAATAAGTTGTGGAAGGCTTAGGAATGTAGTGGAGTACAACACTAAGTCCACCTAAACAGATGTGCTCTTGTAGGTGCCTATGGCTCAGAGTGGTTTCCCTGCGTAGGATACTTTTACATATACTTAATATTATTAAGCATGTACAACATAAAATACATTTTTATATCTGGGCACTGGTAACTCATGACTGCTTTCAGAACCATTTAGAAGCCTGAGATCCAAAGGTTCCAGAGTTCAAATCCAGCCCTTGCAGAAAAAAAAATGTGTGAGACACCCCTCTCCAAAATAACCAGCAGAAAAATTGTAGCAACAATTGCAATGGAATGATGACGACAGTGAAGCCAAGATGTCCTTTCATTTAGAATATTACCTAATGACTCACCTGACCGTGCATAACCTGAAGTTAAAAGGACTGGGTTGGATGTGAGCAGTAGTTTATAATCCATAGGAAAGCGTTTTTCTTTGTATTGTCCATTTTACGACTTACGGTTTATTTTAGTCCTAGATACAGGATGATATCTTCCAGCCTCGAATTGATGAATCAAAGATCTGGAGATAACCTTGACTAGAATAAGCCTAAATTAAATGAGAATAGGTGAGCCTGTCATTGTCTTAGAAAATTTCTCTGAAATGTAGAAAAGGTATCAGGTCCACAACATATTTCATAAAAGTATTTAAAAAATACTTACCTGTCAGGGGAGATCCCATGATCACGAAGGTGGTTTTCCCAGGGTGAGGCTTATCCATTGTACTCCAGATGTGTTGATCCCTCTGATTTCCCCAAACGTGGGAAACTTGACTGCAGAATTTGCGGAAGTGGGGGAGTGCGTTCGAGCTAAAAAAAATTATTTAATTAGGAATATTTTGTATGTGGATTCAGTGTACAATCTATAATCTGAATAAAACCCAAGTACAGTGTCCATTCAATAATGACTTATTGGGCTGGGAATGTGGCCTAGTGGTAAAGTGTTTGCCTCATATATATGAAGCCCTGGGTTTGATTCCTCAGCACTACATATATAGAAAAATCCGGAAGTGGCGCTGTGGCTCAAGTGGTAGAGAACTAGCCTTGAGCAAAAAGAAGCCAGGGACAGTGCTCAGGCCCCAAGTCCAAGCCCCAGGACTGGGGGAAAAAAAAACACCCCAAAAACAAATAATGACATTGAAATTTCCTAATAGTTGAATGACTGTGGTGGGTTCTTGGTCCAGGTAAGGTGTAAATATATCTTCTTTATTACTGTACTCAGTCTGCTCAGAGGAAAAAGATTTCTTGTTATTTTTCAAATGCACTGCATATTCCCCTCATAGATCCTGCTACATTATCTAAGCATTCTGCCCCAAATATATGCATTTCTGTTTCATTTTATTCAATTTTTTGAATGCATGTTACCTTCAAAATGAGATGTCCCTCAAAACCTCTTCTTTTCAAATTGCAAGCATCCCCCAAATATTTGACCCTTATATACTCATTTTTTCATTGCCTTATTTTGTGCATTTTTCAGTGTATTCTCTGATTCAATAATAATTAATTAAATTGCTATCTCTGTTCCCATCACAAAACTGGAAGCTGTGTTAGAGTAAGCTTATTTGTCTGTATGCTTGTTTTCATATCTTCATTGAATGGGGAACCCCTGAAGGGGTATGACCTTTGTTGAGGTCATAATTGTTTTTCTTTTTTTAATCAATTCATTTATTCTGAAAGTGATGTGCAGGGGGGTTACATTTTCATATGGAAGGCAGTGAGTACATAACTGTTTTTCATTACCTGAAGAAGCCCTGTAGATCCTAACATCTGAGCATGCCTCCCTGTTTTTGTCCTTCAATGAATCACACTGCCAAGAATGATATCTAAGACACTCTGCTGGGCACAGAGGTGGCTAAAGAGTTTCTCCAACTTTGGGGAGCAAAGTAGTCTTGTTCTGCCACTTGGGAGATAAGAGTCATCCTGAGAATGGAGGGAAAGAAATTATCCAAGGAAAAAGGAAGAATATTCCAAATGGTGAATCATAAGCAAAAATAAACACAGCAAAATATCTATATGATGAAATTTGTATTAAAAATTTTCAATATACTTAGTTTATATAAATTTTATTCCTTTGGCAGTTTTGAAATGTAGAACACAAAATAAATTAACTATATTTGCTTTGCTGTTCAATATACCTCAAAGGGGGGAAACCTTCTAACTTTGTTCTTCACGCTTAATTGAGACTGTATACCCTTTAAAATCACTTCCTAATTCCTATGTCCCATTCTTGGTATTTGTCAGTATTCTACACTCTACTTCTTTGATTTTCATTATTTTAAACACAATGAAGAAGCTGAGCATGTGATACTGCTCATTCCATGACTGGCTTATGTTTCCAAGTGTTCACCTAAGAAAAAAATTAGGATGTGAAGTGATTTACATGTCAATGTGCTTGACTTATAATCGCATTGTATTTAGTAACTATAGGCAGATTTGCACTCAGTATCTATATTATTAATATATTGCATATAATTAAATATTCAAATATATAATCTAACTATATATGGTATATAATGCACATGTAATATATTTATATGTAACATGTTTAATGATATGTAATATATATTCAATACATTCAGCAATAAATACATATAAATTTAATTTGTCAGCTTACAAGTTTCACAAACTAAAACAAAAATATCTGTGGATGACGGTAGTCTCAGGTAGTGTGGATTGTAAATAATTGTATGGTTTCAGGGTCATGACCCCATACAGGCCTGCAGTCACTAAATCTTAGCTTATACTAGAAACTGGATGAGCTTTGCATTTTAAAGAGTCTGCAGGTTGGAGTAACTGAAAGACATGAAAAGGTCATGAATATAGGTATGACCTTGTTTGACAATGGAAAAATCCAAGCAAGTTTCTGTAGAGAAAACTGGTTTTATCTTGTTTATATTTTTGTAGAAAATGGTGGTAAATGAATCACAGATTTTTAAAACCACTTAGAACACTATGTAAAATAGCATTCTCATCAATAATGTGTTGCTAAAGAAAAAATCTTATTATATAGATTTGTAGATGGAACCATGGTATTTAAATTATTATCAAGGTTCAAATTACTAATCACATTTCAGTTTATTCTTGGCTTGAGGTTTAATTCATCACAAGAATTATTCTTTATTTAAGCGCATATTTCTACATGACTTAACCATGACATCTTTGAACAGATTCTTACATGGTAAACCTCACCAAAAGAGTAGAGACCACAAACACAACATAAGACTTGTACTTCGATGAAAGGAGCCTTCTAAAGCAGACAGGTTACAGTCAAAGTAGAAGCAGCATAGAATTACATGGTGAACTGCAATGGCGTTAAAGGTTTCTACATGAATTAGGAAGGTTTAATTTCATGTGCCTTACCACTAGGATAAAATATGTGGATATGCCTTTGTATGTTCTATCTGCAGTTTCCCTGTAGTAGAGGACAAACTGGTTTGAAGGACATAGAATGACAAAAGAACACTGAGATCATTTCCAAGTTTTGATGGTATATGCAAATTCAGGCAGTAGGGATGCAAACCTGCAAGGAAAGTGAGCTAATAACTGAAGTGAAATGTCCATGGCCTCACATCAGATCTTGAAGGATCTGAGAAGAGAATGCTAGGTATTAATGAAAACTTTCCAGAGCAAGCCAGTCTTGAAGACAAGACACTTGCAGGAGGTAGAAACATTATAAGAAAGGAACTAAGAGCTTCATGGTGGAGAGTCACCATTTTAGGCAATCATCATAAGATCATCCAAACAAATACTCTGATCTCAGTGGTGATTTGAGAATTCTCAAACTTCTCCTAAGAGAACACTTAACAAGGGCCATCAGCAGAGTACAGACAAGAGGGTGTTGTCACCAGCCGAGAACAAGCAGCCTTTAAAAGACTTCAATTATTGAGGGAAAGTGTTTCGCAATATGAAAATACTGGAGAATCTCAAAATAGTGTGAAAAAAAGAAAGTACTGAAGAAGGACCAAATGATTTTGAAATATATCTTTATAAAGTGCTTTTAAGTCAAACTAGTTGAAAATGCACATCTTACTACATAAAGATATATAGATGGGGGCTGGGAATATGACCTAGTGATAGAGTGCTTGCCTCGTATACCTAAAGCCCTGGGTTTGATTCTTCATTACCACATATATAGAAAAAGTCAGAAGTAGTACGGTGGCTCAAGTAGTACAGTGCTACCTTGAGCGAAAAGGGACAGTACTCAGGCTCTGAATTCAAGCCCGGGACTGGCATAAAACAAACAAACTAAAGATATATAAATAACTAAATATCTATGTATATACCAGATATGCGATCTATCTATCTATCTATCTCTCTATCTATCTATCTATCTATCTATCTATCTATCTTTCTTTTATTTCTGCCAGTCCTGGGGCTTGGACTCAGGGCCTAAGCACTGTCCCTGACTTCTTTTGTTCAAGGCTATCACTCTACCACTAGAGCCACAGCACCATTTCTGGCTTTTTCTATATATGTGGTGCTGAGGAATTGAACCCAGGGCTTCATGTATGCCAGAGCTACCACTAGGCCATATTCCTAGCCCTATATCTATATATTTTATAGGGATATGTGTCTTTATATAGATATTCTCGATCTGTATATCTACCTACCTATCATCTATTTAGTCAATAGGAAACTAACGTTCCCTGTTCACCCATCCTTATGTGGTGCCTGCTTCTATGTGTACATCCATTGTCTTAGGGTTTCCTGCACCTTCAGTTTCTACTTGACTTCTTTGAACCTTTTCTATACATTATAACTTTTCACTTTAAGTTCTCAGTACTAAGTAGAAGGCATTAAGGTGCTTCTCATCCCAAGCTAGAATCTGATCATCTTGTGTCCTCTTTTCATTCAGCCACAGAATTCTTTGTTGCCCCTGGCAGCCTACAGAAAGGGACCATTTGTTACATAACAGCTTCAGTACCCAGTGTTGTCACAACTTACTTGTTTAAAAAAATGGGTGTGGCCAGATATGGTACTCCAGAGAGAAGCTATGAGAATACCAGTTGAAGTTTTCTCTCATGCCCTCAGAACCCTTCGCTAGTGTACAATCCATGGCTTCCTCTGTTTATATACTAGATGTGGTAAGTAGAAAGGCCTGTTGACTACATATTGGGGATGTATCATTTCTCCAAGTAGAGGAGGAGGTTGTTGCATCTGGTTTGCATTTTCTAAGACCTCCTCACCTTTTCTGGAACCCTTTCTAGAATAAATCCTCAGAATGAAGCCCCCACAAGAATCCCAAGATCATCCTTATGGATACTAGTGACTTGTCTTTAGTAATACTGAGCTCTCACTGCCCTCTAGTGGGAATAGAGGAGGGATTTTTTGCCACTAAAATTATAGCCATAAAAATAGAGCTTTGTTATTTAACGAAGGAGTAAGTTCTGAAAAAATGTGTCCAGTTTGGACAAATACATCATACATTGAGGCAATTAACATCATTGAGTATACTTTCACAAACCTAGAGGGTGTAGGGCAGGTGCTTGATGTGGCCTCTGTACGTGATCTAGAGATATGACAAACTCCAGGTATACATTGCTTCTACCTGAAAACCACAGCATTTTATCTTATAGTGAACCTATTTTATACGTAAGATTACATGTTAAAACAACCAAAGCCACAGTGTAGTAAACTAAATCAGTAGCTTCCTATTTATTTTCTTTATCATGTAAAAAATATGTACCATGTTTTTGTAAAACGGACAATAGAAGTAGATTTGTTTATATTATCAGAAATGTGTCTTGCTGTGCTATAAAATTACAATGACTATGGTGTTACAAGACAAAAATGTCAGCTCATTAGCATCTTCTAGGTGCATAATGATATGTGTGATCAATTGTTGACTGATGTCATTATGCAGTGCATAGTTCTATGGGAATTCAAGTTTGAATGACCAAGCAGGCTTCACCCTGTGGTCCACAGGCAAGCCACAGTAAAGAAGACATGTTTTGCGTGGCAGGGTAAAAAGTTAGTAGGTGTAGGGAACACAAAATACTCTGGGAATAAAGAAAGCCCAAAGGAGAATACCTAAATGCTAAAAAGGAGGCAGACTTGAAGAACAAAATGAGTGATGGTTAGGCCCAGAAGGTTCTAGAGCATAAAGAGCTAATACATGCCCAGGAACTATGAGGGGATAAAGTTATCCCCACACAGGGTTTCCTACAGTGTATGTGAATGGAAATATCATAATCACCATTTTTAGACTTTTAACTATGTACACATCAAGCCAAAATCTAGGCCACCTCCTATTTTCCCATAGGCTATTACCTTACAGTATCCTCCAGGTACAAAATCAATATTTGGAACAATAGTAAGTGCTCAAATCTGATTTTAGTAAACTGTGAGGTCAACAGAAACAGTAAATCCAAAATAGATGCATAAAGGGAATTTCTATCATAGCATTTGAAGAAAAAAATAAAAATACCATGATATCTTTAATTAAAAGAGGAAAAATGTATTTCTTGTAACACCTAAACTTCTCTCTCTCACTCTCTCTCTCTCTCCCTTTTCTTTTCTTTTTTTTTCTGGTTCTTTTTTTTTTCTTGAACTCTGGGCCTGAGTGCTGTCCCTGGGCCATTTTGTGCTCAAGGCTGGCTCTCTACCACTTGAGCCACAGTGCCATTTCCAGCTTTTTCTGAATAGTTTATTGGAGATGAGAGTATTACAGATATTCCTGTTGGGGCTGACTTTGAATCACGATCCTCAGATCTCAGACTCCTGAGTAGCAACGCTTATAGACATGAACCACCAGCACCTGGCATACCTAAATATTTTTTTCTTAGAAGACTTCTACCAAGAATAGCTGGATTTGGGTAAGCTTTGTTACATAGACATGATGCAAATATGTGGCTTGTGTGTGCCATTTGCAGCAATGTTGCATGTGGTAAGGGAAAGCTTACATGTGCATTATCAAGCTATGAAACAACACATGAATGATGATAAGCTTTAAATTATAGAACAAAATAGCTGGTGATCTATTACTTCTACTCTTAAAACTAATATTATCTACATCAATGATACTTGTCTTTGCAGCATATTGATTTCCAGCAGAATACACTCTGTGGAAACATATTAATATGTATTTTATTAGGGATGATCTAAATGCCTGATATGAAAAGATGACATACCACCTTCTTTTATCTATGAGATTTCTAGCTTCTGAGAGTCAAGGAAACATTTAGGAATAAAATGTTTGATCCTCTTGTTACAGAACAGTGATAATGCTTTCATGGGACATTTCCAGAAAATGCCCAATGTTTACTAAACATGTCTCTCAATAACCTGTCTCAGAATTTGGTGTTCATAATTTTTACATGGATAGTAGTGGAGATTCTGGGAGTTTCACATGATGTACAATAAAACTTAAAAGAAATAAAAGAATATCCTACTGAATTTACACATCAGCCACTGGAGCCGAGCACAGCATTCCCAAAGGGATAAATACATGACTCCCTGAGCAAACTATAGGGAAACAGAATCTGTGTCAAGCTAGAATGTCATCTGAAAGTACAAAGGAGCTGTCAAAAAATACTGTGCCAATCCTGGGCTAAAAAGTCAGGGATATATTCTATGTTTGGAAAGAATATCATATGGAACAGATTATGTTAATTTGATGATCTAAATATCCATGTGGATACAAATTAGTAAACATTGCAATCCTTTATTCCTTTGGGTAAGCAAGTGCTGCAAAAACTCCTCTTATGAAAGATGATTTCCTATACACAGATGAGTAGGCCCCACTCCCAGAATTTCTAATTCCATAGGTATAGATGGCGATTCTAGAGATGGTCTTTTCTATTGCTTCTCTGAGAAATAATATCTTAAAGAACAACTAATGACCACTCCCCCACTCCCTACCTCCACCCACAACCCTGCCATATCAGATCTCCTAGTTTTGAAAACGATGGTGACAAGAATGTAGTGTTCACAGCATATTGGGAGAGGAAGATTCCAGAAGGAAGTATCAGATATGTGGTTCATAATAACATTGTGGGCCATGAATATATAGATTCGTTAAGTACTAAAAGTAGGGCCTCTGTTGAAAGTGATGATACAAAAGCCTATTTTTATTCATTTTAGCAATTACTTTCCAACAAAGCTCTTAGTTTTTTAAAATAATTTAAATTGTCTACTGCAAGTAAATCGTATCCAGCATTGGAAAGTAAATCAGTGAAACAGGGGCTGGTATGAATTCAAACATTCTCAAGAGACAAATGATTATCAAGTCAGAATCTTTGTTCAGTCTTCCTTAGGTCAAGTGATGATTTTGAAATACCATGGGCTGTGAATTTCTGGTTGATTTCCTCTTTGTGACATGACTCTCAAAATACCATGTGCTAGAAAGTGATATCATAATGAAATTGTAGCTATGTCAGACATAGCTCTTGAGCAGAGAAAGTATTTTTGAGAAATCTTCATGGACTTTTCAAGACTAAAGATTGTTCCTGCAAAGGACCTATTAAACTATTTCCTTTACAGAACATTTCTCTGTGAGTCTGAAAAAAAAGTATTGAAAATGATTCAAAATACATGTTGCTACATAAACAAGAGGGAGTGGGGGTAATGCTACCTCTGCCAAAATGCTTTGTGGTTCCATGCTCCTTATTTCATGCTTAGCATTTATTTACTTGCACTGCAGGATTATTTTGTACTTGTATTGTGGATCTTATCTATCCCCTGCCTCTTGGACCTAGCTTAGCTCTAATTTTTTTCCTCCTGAAAGACTTGGCTTGGCATTTGAGATGATTCTTATCTCTTGCTCACACTGTTGAATAATACACTAACTTTCTCTGGAACTGAGTAATCACACTTTAATTTTTTGGCTCTTCTCCCATATTCTTGAGCTTTGTTTAAGGTCTAGGCTGAGGATTTTAAGATTCTTCTAAAGCTAAGATGTAACGCAGCAGTAGAGCAACTTGCCTAGCATATGCAAAGTCCTGACTTCAGTCTCCAGAACATTAAAAAAACTAAATAATATGACCACAGTTGAGGTCTTACAGTATGGAGATACATGCTTGTAATCCTAGTACTCCAGAGAAAAACAGGAGAAGCATCAGGTGTAAGCCAGGCTTGAACACATAGAAGAATTCTATCTCAAAAAAATGCCCCCAGCTAATAAATAAGAAAAAACAATAAACTAAGGAAACTCATGAAAATATTAAAAGGGGTCTTGAAGGGGACAAGAAAGAAAATTTAATAAAAGTACATTATATATAAAAATCTCATAAAAGTGCATTATATGATGTATGGTGTGATGTTTCCATATCTATACACACGTATGGAAACATCATGCACAATCAAGTCTTTTGTATAAGTAATGCATGCAAATAAAAAGCAACATCTTCAAAATAAAAACTAACATGAAGGAGTCTAACCCACTCCCTCAAAGTGGATCTATTTATTTTATACTTAAACCTCTTTTCCCATACTGATGGTCTGGAATCCCCTCTCAATCTCTGAGCTGAATATTTGTTTAATCTCTTTCTCTTTATGAATTGAATTCCAGCCATAATCCTTGTTGCCCATACTTTAATCATATTTTGTGGGATGTGGTTTCCACCCCAGTCCCTTTTTGGCTTTATATAGTAACACCTCTTGTCTTAGTATTGATTGGCAAATAATCTCATTGATGTAATACAGAATCAAAATGTCAACTGGAAGGATATACAGAATCATAACATTCAAACCTCTTGTAGTCCTTCAAGTGACATGGAATCAAAGACATGAAAAATTAGCAGGGAGTTACTAAGACACAGAGATAAAGAGTACTAGGCAATGAAAATGGCCAGTTGCAAATGGAAAACAAGAAGTTATCCATATTTCTATCTTTAGTAACTTATACTAACCTAAGGATTACTGCAAACTTAAATCATACACCTATGTCCTCACAATACATTGAAATTCTAACTGATAAGTAATTTGATTAGGTAAGTCTTTTAGCACATTAATTAAGTCATGAAGTGGACATTTTATGATGAAATTGCTGCCCTTATTAGAAGAGACAGGAGAGAGCTTGTTTCTATTCTCTGTGTTCTCTACATGTCACAACATAGTTATAAAGATGAATATCTGCGAACCAAAAGGACCCTCACTAGACACAGCCTGCCTGGACCTTGAGCTTCTGAGTCATTAGATTTGTGAGAAGTAGATGTCTGATATTTGAGCCAACAAGTTATATTGATTTTTTTATTATAGTATGCATAAGACAACTTGTTAGTATACCAGAAGCAGTACTTCACAGGAAGGAGTCCTATTTTGAAAGTCACATAATTTGGACAGATTTAGGAAGATGACGGTGCTAGTCCTGAAATCAGTGAGCCAAAAGCTTGAAAAAGATACAGGGTTACTGCTATAGTAACTCAAAAGAAGAGGAGACTGAAAATGGAGTTCTCACTATAATTCTAAGGGTTTTAATTATAGTTTGCTTATTAGAATGAGGTAGCAGGGAAGTGACAATATGAAATTACAAATCATTTATGGTACAGTTAGAGGTTTTAGTGAACACAGTTTATAATGGTTACCTGCAGTATGGTGTGTCATGAGTAGACATATGCAGGGAGGGTTCAGCAGTCTTAAGGAAATTGGGTGTTATAATGTATAATATTAATGCAATGAACAAACTGAAGAAGAAACAGGGATAATGTTTGTTTTGTTGTTGTTGGGGATGTATGTGAGTGCATATACCTGCATACATGTGTGTGCGTGCCTGTCCTTGGACTTGCTGGGCACTCTCCCTCAGCTTTTTTGCTCAAGAGTAGTGTTCTATCACTCAAGCCCCAGCCACTTCTAGCCTTTTCTTTTCCTTTGCATTTTTTTTCCTTTCCTTTGTTCCTTTCTCCATTCTCTCTTCTTTTCTGGGGGCAGTTAATTGCCACACTTTTCTGAAAGAACAAGGAAAGAAAGAGAAAGAAAATAAATAAGAGCCAAACAAGCAGTTTTCCCATTTCTGCCTAATTTTGTATAACACTTTCAGATGATAACGAGTTCAGATAAACTCCCTTGAGCATAGAGACTCACTTGAAATTATTAATCCAACATCAACCTGGGCTACTTGAACAATAAAGAATTGAGCATCAGCTTAGGGGCTGGAGGTCACAAAAGGATCTCAGGAAAGCCATTTTATTTGATATTAGTGCATTAAATATGATTTTGTTAGCAGTACTTTGGAGGACACAAACTCTGGGCAGCAATAGTACAGTAACACCAGAGAAGTTTCACAGATTTAAACATAAATTGAGAGGGTGAGAAATGCCAAGCACTGTGAGGTGAGCATGGAGCTTCATGTGTTGAGAATGATACTGGAGGAAAATTTAATGTTTGGTATAAGAAAGGAGGAGCCACTGAAGGTGCTTAGACAGAGTTGTAAAAAGTTATATCTGAAGGTTTAAAGGATCAGGTTAGCAACTCAATGGACATTAATAAACTGGTAGATAGGAAAATAGAATTCTATAGAAAGAATCTAGGTAAACATGAATAGGCATATAGAGACCAAAAACAGAGAAAAAAGATCTGATATTGAAGCAAAATTTCCAACACCCAAAATCCCATCATTTTAATTTCTATCACTTAGGGGTTTTTTTTACTCCCTGATTTCTAAATAAAAGATTTCTTCTTCTCTTTTATTTATTTCTATTGCCACTGACACACAGGCTCACACTGAGAATTTGATGAAACAGCACATTTGAACATACTTAAAGTAACACATGTGTGCTTTATAGAACTTCCCCATATATACTTATGGTTATAATTAAATTGGTCAGCTTATGGTTACTATGACAGCAACCTAAGATAATTTAGCATAAGAGATGGAAATGTTTTGACTCATAATTTCAGAAGCTTCAACCCAAGCTCAGTCTTGTTTTTGAAGGGTTTGTAGCACAACATTACGGCAGAGAGCAGATTGTAGAGCAAAGCTGCTCACCTCATGATGACCAGGAAGGAGACAGAGAGAGAGCATGGAAGTTGCTGAGGTTCCATTATCCCCCTTGAAGGCACACCTCTAATAACTTTTTTCTTCTAGGCTGCATCTACCTTAGGTTGCTAGCCTCCCAGTGACAGTGGCTGAAGAGCAAGTCTTTAACATGTGCCTTTAAGGAACATTGAAGAACTAAACCAGAGCATAGACATAGTTTTATTGTTTTCACTTTGTAGGACTTTCCAGGGTATATTTTAGGCAGATGTATTCTGAATAACCCTGTTCTAATCACTTGACACATTCCCACTGTAGCCATAACTTTTATATTTTCTCTTAAATTCCTGTGGGCACTGAATTCAACTTGTATAAAATGGAACTTGCTCACTTGTTCCTCTTAAAATTCCTGATAATGGATGGCACATTCTTCTAGTAACAATGATTGGAAGGCTTGGTTTGCCATCTATGCATAGTCTGCCTGGTCACATGTCTGTCTTTTCTGTCTCTACTTCCCCATTTCTTAGGCCTCAAAATCTCTCTCAGGAATTACATCGAGAACACTTTCTGGTACGAGGTATAGTTCCATGGGTCTCTTCCTGTACATTGCTTGGAGGCTTTCGAAATAGTGCTTGATATTAGACTTGCTTGAAACCATAAATGTTTTAAGATGTATAATTTGCTGGTCATATTTCCAGCTCCTAACCTTCCCAAAGTCTATATTATACTGGAATCAGTATTCTTTCTTATCAATATGCTTTTGAATTTTCCTGATTTAGGATATTACCATTCGAAATTCAGCTGGAATATCCTTTCTACGCAAAAATATCTTCTCTATGTTGATATTTTCTCAGTTATGACATAGAGTCTCAAGGGATTTTAATCCCTTCCCTTTTGTACCTCTTCCTTTAGTTTATATTATGCTAAGGAGTTGTCTTCACTTCCAAACTCTATTAAATTGTAAAATCCTCTCAGATGGAAGCTCTATTATCTACAATTAATTGAGTGGAGAACCATGTATGGAGAAACACTTCTAGATCAGATATACTTACTGAACATGTGTTTTCCCAGCATATATTGAAGGTCCCATTATAGATGATTGTGCCACATTGCTTACGCACCTCTCCCTTTACTCATCAGCCTCACAACCATTGTTATTCACTGTTTATATAGACTCAGAATGCATATACATTCAAGGAAGGCACAATGTGTTAGACAATGTCTTTAAATGGAAAGACCAGACATGTTGATACAATTTAGAATGTAGGCACTGCCATGCTTTTGTTTAGAGATGCAGCTTACTTGTAATTTCAGTGTTTTTAATTGATTTCTTCTTTACCAGCTGGCATATTGCACAACACACAGTTGATTCTCATTATTCATGGTAGTTATAGTCAGTGAAGTTACCAAAAATACTGAATTAGTAATGTTGAACCAGTGTTCTTAGCTAGGTTTCTGCCAACATCTGATTACAATATTTTTTGCAACCAATCAAGGTATAAGTCTAGGTTATGTGTGTGTCTGTTCCAAACCACCTTATTTAAGGGGTAGTGTTGACTCATTAACATTAGTTCACACTCAACTCCATATAACTCTTGACTTAAGAAATTGTATTTAATAGTTGCATTTTCGCCACAGACCACATTTCTTCCTGCTTGTGTTTAGAAGCATTGGGTATCATTTAAGGACCAAATATCATCCACTAAAATCACGAAAAAAATTTAATTGCAGTATATGCACTTCAGAATGGATAGTTCTTGAAACTGGACTATACAAAAACAATTCAGTTACTATATATCCAAAGATTAGATCATATTTTATTAGTTCCTTTGTTAGATCAAAATGTAGGAAAATTCACAGTATTTTTCAGCTCACATTTTATACCAGTGTTAAGATAACCTTTAGCATCCAATGCCAGTGGCTCACTCCTGTAATCCTAGCTACTCAAGAGGCTGAGATATGAGGATTGAGGTCCAAAGCCACCCCAGGCAGAAAAGTCCCCACGAGACTATTATCTCCAATTAACCACTCAAAAAACCAAAATTGAGGGGCTGGGGATATAGCCTAGTGGCAAGAGTGCCTGCCTCGGTATACCCGAGGCCCTAGGTTCGATTCCCCAGCACCACATATATAGAAAACGGCCAGAAGCGGCGCTGTGGCTCAAGTGGCAGAGTGCTAGCCTTGAGCGGGAAGAAGCCAGGGACAGTGCTTAGGCCCTGAGTCCAAGGCCCAGGACTGGCCAAAAAAAAAAAAAAAATTGGAGCTGTGGCTCAAAGTTGTAGAGCACTAGCCTTGAGCAAAAGAGCTCAAGGACAGTGCCCAGGCCTGGAGTTCAAGCCCTGTAACCAACAAAGAAAAGGAAAAAAGAAAAAAAATCATTGGCACTGACACATTATTATTAAGGGCCTCCAAAATAATTCTGACTTTGTTCTGTATAGGATGCACTACTTTCATCTTACTTCATTTAATCTATACAATCTCAGTTTAGCGTCATCTCCACCAAGTCATAAACCAGAAAGCCAGCCTGACCAAAGAACTGCCCTTTGAATTAATCTAATCCTCTAGCTTGACATTTAGAAATGCACACATTTTCTGTCACTTCTGTCTGAATATATGATATATAGATGTATAACATATACTATATATACATATACAATTTTATATACATTGTATATACATACATTATATATGTGTGTATATACATATACAATGTATATGATATAAAATGAAAAGTATTTTTAAGCCTAGAACTGAATGTAATATTTTATATGCAATACAATGAGGATTCATTGGAAATACCATTTATTTCAGAAAGAAAAACATTTGTGTGTTCTAGTACTGAGAGGGAAATGCTTTTCATCAGATCATACAAATTGGATGATTCAGCAGCAGAAAGCAATTACCTTAAAAGCTAACATTGTGCTGGAATATATTAATAGTTTGACTAGTGTATCATAAGTAATAATCTTTCTTCCATATTTGGCAATAATCAAGCCTTTCTTGAGGTATTTATGTAAGTTGTAGAGAAATTGGAACTTACTCAAAGATGATCAAGACAAATGAAAGTAAGACTGCTAGAAAAGATAAAAGAGATTTTGGGACTCTAGCAAAGTCAAAGAGCACCAAGAAGCATCATGAATTAAAGCTTGTCATCAAGCCCAGCCCATTACTTGGCACAAAGCGCAATAAAAATAGTCTTTGATTAATTAAAGTACTTAAATTGAGGCTCAAAGGACAGAGTTCAGTAGTCCTACATTAGTAATTCTGGCCAAAACTGGAAAAAATAAATTAAATTTTCTACAGATAGATTAATGCAGTTTAAAGTAGAACCTCTTGATTCTGAAAAGTGATAAATCCTTATAACAGTCTTCAGTGTGAGATCTTGAAGTATTCCTTTGTCCATAGCCATTCTTAGAGCCATTTGAATAACTACTATAAGCTGCTTAAAATCTCTGCCTAGACACTGGGATGGGGCCTGTGGGTCTTTCTGAGAATTCTAATGCCTGCTGGTATATTACACTAAGAGTGTCTTATGGTTTAGAAGTCTATGACTTCTTTTTATTTTTTTAAATCCATTTAGCCTATCCCTGTCATGACAACTTCTAACTTTTTCATTTCTGCCTTCAAGTATTTCCTTACAGATGATCAAAACTGCCTCAATTTATATACTCCTTTGTTTTCTGGTCATAGATTTAAGCCAAGTTACTAGAAAAAAATGTTAATATAGTAAAATGCATTGTATCTCATTCTTGCATATGTAATATCCAGAATCCCTATGTTACTTGTAAGGACTTACAGGTATAAGCCCTAGGAAAGGGGACTTAAATGCTTTGTCTCATTCTTCTAGATACTTTCTCAGAAAAAGCTACTATTACCATGTCTTTCTGGAAGAGTGGGAATTCGAAAACATATCTTTGACTCACAATTGCTTTTTGATTTGTATTCTTTCCCTTGTAAGGAGAAAAATAAAGGAGACAAGAGGGAGGTTCAAGGATTAGGGCCCACTGGGTAAGGTACTAGAGGTAGGTAAGGCAGAGCTGAACAAGATGAGAAGTTACAGAAAAACCTCTAAGTGAAGAGACACTGGCAGGAAACTGATGCATGCATGAAGTTTAAGGGAAAGAGAACATTCCTGCAATGTGATATGTACTGTAAGTGGGAACCACCGGTCAATGTGGCTAACTCAGCCTGCGAACAGTAGAAGGATATGCTATAAAAGTTGAAAGCAATGTCAGAGAGATAACAAAGGGTCTATTTAACACATTAAGGACTGATATTCTGAATGAATTAGGAATTTACCTGAGGGTTTTACAGAAAGTTGTGAATGGGCTGGCTTTATTATTATTATTTTTTTTTTTTTTTTTTGCCAGTCCTGGGGCTTGGCCTCAGGGTCTGAGCACTGTCCCTGGCTTCTTTTTGCTCAAGGCTAGCACTCTGCTGCTTGAGCCACAGCGCCACTTCTGGCCATTTTTTGTACATGTGGTGCTGGGGAATTGAACCCAGGGCCTCATGTATAGGAGGCAAGCGCTCTTGCCACTAGGCCATATCCCCAGCCCTGGGCTGGCTTTATTAAAAGTTCCATCTCATGGGTTAATAGACTTGTATATAGGGAGACAAAGTAAAAAATAGGGTAAAATTTCAATTTTTTCTGTAGTCTAGCTGAGTTTCTGTCAAAGATGGAAGAGTAAGAAGTGGTTAGAGTCTTTTATGTATCTGGAAAGTGAACTCGACAGTTTGACAACCAAGGCTGTATAATTTACTATTTGTCCTTAAGTAAACTACTTAATTTCCCAGAGCCTTTCTATCATTTCTTCAAAATGCAGATAACAGCTGCAGTCTACAGAGCAGCTTCTGAGAATTAACTAGGAGAATGTGTAAGATGTGTTTGGCATTGCATCCGAAACACAATGGATGTCTAATACTGCTTCTGCTTTTGTCTTCAGCCTTTTTCAGTATAGTTTTTCTTTTGTTTTTTAATGTGGTCATAAATATCCTGTTTCAAGGTAATCACTTCAATCTTAATTGAGAAAACACAATGTGAATAGTATTTAGTATGGTTCACATAAAATTGCTTCAAAAGTTAATTAAATTTAGCTGGGCTCCCATGGCTCATGCCTATAATCCTAGCTATTCAGGAGCCTGAGATCTGAGAATCAAGATTTGAAGCCAGCCTGGGCAGGAAAGTCCCCTTGAGACTCTAATCTTCAATTAATTGCTCAAAAACTGGAAGTGGAGCTGTGGCTCAAAGTGGTAGATCTCTAGCCTTGAGCAAAAGGAGCTGAGGGACAGTATCCAGCCCCAGGACCAAAAAAAAAAAAAAAAGTTAATGAAACTTAAGAGCAGGGGGACAGACAGAGAGATGAATGATGGGCAGATGCAGTAATAATATTCAATAAACATATGTGAAAACCAAACTAGGAAACTTGAGGGGATTGGTAGAATTTGGGATAGGGAAAGAATGATGCATTGTGCCTAAAATATCTATTTGTTGAACTGAAAGCCTTTTATACAACTCTTTTTTTTTTTTTTTTTTGGCCAGTCCTGGGCCTTGGACTCAGGGCCTGAGCACTGTCCCTGGCTTCTTCCCGCTCAAGGCTAGCACTCTGCCACTTGAGCCACAGCGCCGCTTCTGGCCGTTTTCTGTATATGTGGTGCTGGGGAATCGAACCTAGGGCCTCGTGTATCCGAGGCAGGCACTCTTGCCACTAGGCTATATCCCCAGCCCTATACAACTCTTTTACAGTAATAAATATGTAAATAATTTTAAGTTAATGAAAACATCTCTTGATTCAACTCCTAATTCAGTGTCTTTCAAATGTAAGGTGAGGATTCTTGTTGACTTCTACTTTCTACCAGATATTGCCCAGATCTCATAAGAAAGAAAATTTACCCTGGTGGGTTTTTTTTTTAAATGTGCTCTCCAAATTTTAAAATATAAAGGTTTCCTTTAAAGAAACATATGCTCTCCCAGCTGTCTATGTCTAATAAAGCAACTACTGACATAAGGGAATAAAAAGGGGTGGAATATAACATTTCAGAGGTTCCTTGGGCACATGGAGGACTTGGGAATAATATGAGTGCAATTAAATCTAGTGAACAGGCAAATATAGGAAATCATGGAAGAATGAAAATCCAAAATGCATATTGTATGGTTTCAGACTTGCAAAGGCAACACTACTTACAAGACTGACAAATTTTAGGCTACTAAACAAAAACAAAATGAGAGTTGTTTCAGTCATTGATTAAAAAAATAGTTTATAACAATTTTGTGTAAGATGTCATTGTACCAAGATTTGTAATCTTGTTCTTCTAGCTTTGAATGTTATGTGAACAATTAAATAGGCCCCAACTCCCATGTATTTTTCCTTCATGTACAGAATTAGAAGTATTATAACAGTTCATGTTATACATTCAATGTATATGTTATAAAATGTATATGACATAAAATGTGCATGTATGTATTCAATGTATATATACATTTTATGTATGTACATTTTACATGTATAAATATACAATGTATGTACATTTTATATCATATACATAACATATATAACATACATATAACATATACTTTTCATGTTAAATGCATTCAAGTTGTCAATAACTTAAAGAAAAGTTTTTATCTAGAATTTTCTAGAAGAGTTGATATTTTACTTTAATGATTTAGTTTCAAGATCAATTTGGTTTGGTCACAGATAATTCTTCATTTGCTTAAGAGATTGCAATATTAACAGGACTGTCACAGCCCCTCAAGAATAAGATTTTGCGGTGCATCTTTCTCCTTCAGGAAAATCTCCCCTCTACTCTTGAAATCCGGATAAAAAACTCATAAAATGATAGCAATGGAAGTTACTACTGAATCTCACTTTTAAAATCATCTGGACAGTGTTTAACAAGCAGAGTCTTTTCTTACATGCACACCCTTCCAAGTCAGAATTCTGAAGTGGGACCCAGACATCGTAAGATCATATATGTAAAAGATTATGAAGGGATAATGTGAACAGATTATTCAAATGTATTCCTTTGTTCCTTGTTTGTAGATTCTGCATGAGATTCATGTCTTTGACACACTGAGGAAGTTTCAGCTGATAGATCCATTCGAGACATATAAGGTTTGCTGTTTCTTTATCAGTCTTTGGACCTAGCATTTGCAGTTTCCTAAGTATATATCAAAGGAAAAAGAAAAGATAGGGAGGTATTTTAAGAAAATGATCCCAGTAATAGAGCATGAAATTTAGACACATCACTGATTATAATGAAGCCAAAAAATTTTGGCAAAGGGAAAAGATCAGTGAGTGTTGGATGATCTGACAGTTTCAATGAAGCCAAAGAAAAAACGTGCCACAAGCTTGTGTGGACAGTTGGCATGATGAAAAATCTTCTTCCCTGTCTGTCTTCTCCAGCCTCAAATTTCTAGAATGATATTGTGTGTGTGTGTGTGTGTGTCTGTGTGTGTGCGTGTAAAAATTACTGGAAATGTGTTAATACTACTAAAACATATGAAACCAGCTGCAAGTTTTGTAAAGCATAAAACAATGCACAATTAAAAAAAAACCCTCAAAAGAAATAAAACTCTGTCTCTACTACATCCAACAGTTTCTATCTCCTCCAAAGTTAAATGCCTTTGTAACAGTAGAGGCAATAGAATATTTTTTTTAAAAAAAGACCAAAGAAGGGAAGCTCATTTCAAAATTGGTGGATGGCTCCTGCCTAGGGAAAAGCCCAGGATCTGAGTAGAGCACTGAGCAATCAGAGGTGTGTGGGTCAGTGAAGTTGAGGTCAGGGTCTTTGACATAGTGATTCCTCTATGTGTTATCCACACAGAGAGGTGGTTAGGGGAGTCCCACAGTCAGGCAAGTGAACCACAGAGCTGGCAAGACCGAAGCATCTATCCCATCTACACGTGCCTTGCGTGTATCCCCGTAACATTGCAAAACATGACATAAAGAGAAAAAAATCCCGCCATTTTGCAAGAAATCTCAGAATAGATAGCCACAAAGAGCCCTGCCTTGGTGTTTCCCATTGAGGTGCACAAATAATCTCATTGCTTTTGATTGACTGAATGCAGAAGTCACAGTGAAAAGACTACTAAAGGACACAGACAGCAAGACGCGGCAAGAAGTGAAATGAGTGAAGCTTTAGATGAGAGATGGATAAATCAAGTTAATGAGAGATGAGGAACTATGTTTTTGATCAGTGGCCAAAGATACATTTGTGAGAGCCTGGGAGGTTAGGCTGTCAAAGATCCAAATGAAACTCTGGCCAACATTTTAGTGAGTGCACGGAACTCCAGTGCTTAACTTTATTGCGGATGGCCTCTGCTCAGGGGACCAAACAAAAAGTTGAAAGGTTCTTATAAGTTGGCTCAATAAATCTATTCCCAGGGGCTATGCACTTAGAGAAAGATCACTTCAATTTTGAAACAGCACTTCACATGGAACACAGTGGTTACTTCACACTATAAGTGGTTGGATAGAGAGGCCAAGCAAGACAACAGAGACAATTTGGGTATCTTTAAAAAGTTGGTTATTACCCTCAAACATATTAATTACCAAAAAAGAAGGAGGAGGAGTGGGAGGAGGAGGGGGAAGAGGAAGAGGAGAAGAAACGTTATTTTTTCTTTAATCTCTGAAAACTCTTATTTTCTTGTGGGTTTATGTATAAAATGGAAATTATTGCAATTCCTGTGTTGAGAATACCTAGGTTGTTTGAAAACAACAGCATTACATAATTCACGTGAAGGTTCCTTGTGTTTTGCTATGTTGATCTTGTTTCTTGCTACTTTAATTCAGTATCTTTGCTTTTGAAGGATTGTAGGATGCTTCTAATTACCCTGGCACAGGGTTTAGGAGAGAGACTTGCAGTCCTGTTTTATGACCTCTAGCTCCCACTTCTTGAAGGTTAAAGCCTTAGGGTGCATTGGAAACTTTTAAAGAACAAAATGAAAGGGTCAGCTCCAAAGGAGAGAGAATGCTAGGTTTCTATACACAACTGTCAAGTGTATGTGTGTGTGTGTGAGAAGATTGATATGTTGAAGAAACAAGACTGGAAGAAAAAAGGTGTTATCTTTTTTTTCAGTTTTATGCTAGTTTTCATCTATCACCTATATCTACATTGTCTATTGTTTTATGTTATGATATCTTCCTCTGTTTCTATAACTTATGGAAAGGCCTAAAATGTAATTGGCTGTATAGCTTACCTGGCTACTTCTTTTCATATACCTGTGGATTTGTACATAAGAAAAGTTATCACAAAACAGCAGAAAAATAAAATTGTTAATCAAAAAGGACCAATAAAGGTTTCCTTAAATAACATTGTAAAAGTTTTAGGAAAAGATCTATGCTATTTAGTCCAGAAACTTAGCATTCGTATGTAGTTTTTCACAGTCTCTTCCATAATTAACAAAACCCCTGAATTCCTTTGCTTTGGAAATACCTTTTCTCAAATGTGTATTTAAACTTTGAAAGGTTAAACCTCTATAGTTTGGAAATCTTTTCAGAATAGACTTTCAAATCATCTTATATCTCAAAATTGTATTTCTTCCCCAGATGGGATACATAACACACACACACACACACACACACACACACACACACACACACACATACACACACACAGTGGTTAACACAGCTCAATTCTTAGACTGACATGCTTGCACAGCTTTTTGGAAAATGTTGCCACCTATGGGAAATTCAGAGTCAATGCAATACCTGCAATGCACCACATTTGGCATGTTAATACCTAATGACGTATGACATATGTAAGAAGAAAAAAAAAGCAAACTATTTCTCAGAAAATAAGTTAAATCACTTGGGGGGCATAGACTGTCTCCTAGGTCCTGAAAGTGTTTTGTAATCATTTTTTTATCTGATTCTTAACACCAGATCAGCATACAGATTTTTATTTATTAATTAGTGTATGATTTCTAGTTCCTTCCTTCTTAATAAGGAAAATTAGAGAATAAATATATTTAGAAAAAAATATGTGTATGTTAAAATGAGAAAAAAACACTTACTTGTGGCAAATTTGAAAATAATGATTTTGATCATTACCTGGAAGTTTTAAGGTCCTAACATAACTTAAAAATTGGCAAAAATATTCCTTTAAAAATGTACTTTTTTTAAATTTGATTATTTGTTCCTTGGAATTTTTAATTCAACTTCCAAAAGAGAAGAAAGTAAAATAGCAGATTATGTATTTGGAAAATAAATCTATGTTTCAATTTCTTATGTTTCTGATAAATGTCTTAGAGAATCACGTTACTTTCTGAAGGCATATTTAAAATGAAATTTAATGTAATCTTTATTAGAAATTTAATGCTAATCTTTATCTGCTATCATCTAGGAAAGGTAATTTGAGGGAAAGTAAAACACTTTGGTAATTTTAGATTATTTATATGATACAAAAATTCACATAAATTCAGTGTCATGGCTGAGGAATATTATAAGTTTCAAAAGTTAATTCTTTTTCTAAAGTCCTAATTGTTTTTATTTTAAATGTAATGATTTACTCTGAAAATAACAGTTTTTGGTTAGCAGATACTTTTATACTATGGATTTTTAATGCAACAACAATTATGGGGGAGAAAATATGCTAAATGTGAATATAATTATTTTATCAATCAATGTTTGGTGATGTCCTGTTCATTCCCCAACATCCCTATTAGTAAGTTGCTACATACACAGCTATTTCTGGGGTATTAATTGTTCTATTTAACTGGTGTTCAAATAATGGGTGATTATAAACATTCTAATATAATCTTTTTATATATCTGCTATATTTATAAGAATACCTAACATCTAGTAGGGACTAATGCCTGACATTTAATAGAGACACAAAACCCAATGATTTGGCTGAGGAACTCATGGCTCTCTGAGTTAGGTCTGACAGCACTGTAAGTGTGTGTTTAGGATATATACTACTATCACACAAAAATAGAAAGAAACAACAACCAAGAAGTGAATCTACTGTAGAAGAAATAGCTGGTACTCCTCCATATCCCCTTAGAGATTATTGATACCTCCATTATTTCCAAATAATCAGTATTTCATGGCTCATTAGATGTTCATCTTTATACACACACATCTATGTAGAGAAAATTGTGTGAATCACTGATCTTGTTGGTCATGGTTCTTAGGTTAATTACAATAAGTTTATGGACAGAGATAAATAGAAATGACATTTGGCCACTGTCTGGTAAAACTATTTAAATTACATGGCTATGTACATAAAGTGCAAAAAGGTGTTGTAAACATGCTGAAATTTTCTGAATCATTTTTGGGTTCTAGGATTTTAGCAAAATCTGACTATCTTCCTTGTGAATGTTATCTAGGCCAGACATCTTTCCTTCAGTGCAACCTCACCTCCTTAGATTCTCATCACATTTTTATCTGGCTCCATTCCCTATGGACCCTACTTTCCTCTAAGTCAAGAATTCTGCTACACTGGATAAACTAATCCATGATAATATATTCATTGGGAATCAATTGTCTCCTGTCGCTTGATAAAGGTAACATCTAATGGTTGATTTACAATTTAACACTAAACTAAAAGAGTGGCAAGGTAAGATGCTTAAGATAGAATGAGAACATGCTATTGACCACAGCTGCTTTTGAAGAAATTAAAGGTTTAAATATGCTAAACTTGAAATCTATGCTTACTGCCCATACCCCAGACTAGGTGTGATGGTAACTTTAATGACAAACACGTTACCTTTCTGTTTTTAAAACATTCCATCAGCCAGGTGCAAGTGGCTCATGTTTGTAATCCTAGCTACTCAGGAGGCTGAGATCAGAGGATCAGAGTTTGAATTCAGCCTGGGCAGTAAAATCCCTGAGACTCTTATATCCAATTAACCCCCAGAAAACCTGAAGTGTGCTTGGGCTCCATTTCATAGAGTGCTATTCTTGAGCAAAAGAGCTCAGGGACAGCTCCCAGGACCTAAGTTCAAGCCCTGTGACTGACAAAGAAAAGAAATCCCATCCTATAAATTAATTGTTTAGGAAACCTTAGGACATCAATCAATGAGATTCAGCATTTTTATAGGACAAGATTATTCCAGGACACACTATGCAGTAGGACAACATAAAGCTTGGCTTAGCTATTGACTCAAACTTATGTTCTTGAATACTCTGAAAGAAATCTAACATTTCATCCTACTCACTGTGAAAGTTAATCAGTTAATGAAACAAATTACAAAGCTTCCAGCTCAGCTCCTCTTACCTCTATTTTTATAATCTAGAGGGTTTTTTTGGTCCACCAATACACCAATAATCTATGTTAATACACCAAAAATCTGTAACCCCAGATAAGAGTACAAAAAAAGTGAGCATAGAATAAAGTGTTACTTGTGTTAAATTTCTAAAGGAGGTAATTCAAATAGTACAGTAACAATAATCTTAAAACAGGTTTTCAGGTGCTGCAAACATTTTAAAGATAGCTTATTTATCTTCAAGGTGATTCTGTGGCCTGGCAATCACCAAATTTAGGGATCCAAAGCCACCAAAGATTTGTATTCATTTGCTATGACGATCCATCTATCCACAAGGACCTGCCAACATGTGTTTAGCATACATGAAATGTGATTCATTCCCTATTCACTCTTCAATGTGATTGGCTATTTAAACTGGGTTCAGTGCGTCCCAAAATAAGTCACTATGGTCCTTAACTAGAATTACCTATCACTCACCATTCGAACACATTTTAAAAAATGTTATTTACTTTTCATAAGCACTGTCACTATTTAGGGATTCTATGTGCAACACTCTCCTCTGGAAGTAGATGATGAAATATTCTTTGCCCTGCAGTCATTTGAGGCAAAAGTGAATCACAGACAGCTAAGTATCTTTTCACAAGGCTTATAGAAGCACTCATATGGCGTGTTAAGGAACTAGAAAGCATGGATATCTGCCATTTCTAGAGATGTTGTGTTGCAATTAGTGAATGCACTACTGAGCAAGTTGTAATACAGAGATTGCCTGGGAGGTTAAGGCAGAGTCAGTCCATCCTTATTCCAGAATAATGATCTCAGATCAGTAGTTAAGCAGCTGGAAAGAGCTGGATATACAATAGTAATAAAAATATGAATTATCCTCAGGGTGTGAGATCAGCAAACAAGCAGGTTTGTATCCTTCTCTAATAAGTTGTTGTTCTAATTAGTGGCTGTGGCCATTAATAAATTAAATGATTCTCAAGTCCCAAGAGGTGATTGCCACACATTCTGCTCTTAAAAAACTGGCCATTGAACATGTTCTCATTTTTATTTCTTCGGATCAAAGTCCTAAACACTAAAAAGGGATTAAACATTAAAAAGAAAATCACAGACTTGCTGATTGTCTTTTGTACTACTCTCACCAGTAAAAGCAAAATAAAAATAGTATCCATGCTGACTGCTGATGTTAATTACTGGCATTAATGTCAACAAGAATTCAACACAGACTTTCTCTGGGAATAATTCTGAATAAAATAGTATAGCAATGTAAAAATGTTATAACTGAATAAAAAACCACAGAAGTCCAAGGACTTTTATAGGCTAATATTTCTTTCTCCATTGCTTAGTTTTAAGGCTTAAAGAAAGCCTTAATTATTAAGCAGCAAGGCACTCATTTAACAAGCAAGTCACACATTGTAACATATTTGAATAAATAATATACCTTACTAGTCTGCTTTGTACCAATACCATCACAGTAATGAATTATGTGTTACAAACACCTCCACAAATACAAGAACTTATTAGTTCACATTTAATTTTTTTATGTTGGCCACTAGGTGGCACCTACATATTATTTTGTAAAGATTAAGTTCTTCATTACAAGGAAAAATAGTAGATGAGGCAAAGAAAAAATATATTAACCTCATTTAACTTCAAATATTTGTACAAGAAATAGTGGAAAGCTGTATTTTCATTGAGAGGAAAACAAAATGTCATATTTTGAAGGGTGAACATTGAATGAAAAAATTGTAAGGCAAGAACATAACATATACCAGCATTAGTCTTAGTTTCTCTTTGGAAATCGATACAATCTTTTAGTCCAAGAAAATTTTATAATCAATAAAATGTTAAAATAGGAGGCAGAGGTTGGAGGATGATAATTAGAAGGCAATCAGGAAAGACATGGTGGTTCATACTTTCAATCCCAGCCACACAGGAGGTACAAGTATTAGGATTGTGGCAAGCCTACCCTTGAGCAAAAAATTGTAAAATGTTATCCTAAAAATAAGACAAGAAAGACTGTGGGAGTGACTTACATGGTCAAATGCATGTCTAATAATCATTGGGCTCTGAGTTCAATCCCTAGTACTGCCAAAGAAACTGACAAAAGTAATTGGTACAGTTATGGGGACAGTATTAAAATTCTGTCTTTGGTTGTAATATGGATTGGCAAATACCCAATTAAATAATTCAATTGTGCTGTTTGTGTGAACTGACAAATACAAATTAGAAGATTTAAATTCCTAGAATCAAAAGTAGCATGGTCAAAATGTAAACATCATCTTAGTAAAGAATACTCAATAAATAAATAAAAACAAGATTATCAATCATAAACATTTCAAATATGATGCAAAAGCACCAGAAGATACTATCAGGAGACGTCAGCTTAAACAAGTTATGAATATTAATTAATGTCAGCTAAAAACTTGAAAGAGAAATATAAATGTCTATGCTTGGACATAAAAGTGTACTCAAAGCTACTTTATGGGAATGTTTAAATATTACCAGCATATTTTGAACAAAAGGACAATGTAAAAGAATATGACTAGTCATTAATTTTTATTATGGCTCTGATTATTGCATTGCATTCATTTTATAAAATCCTAGTACTGAATTGAATTCATACAGTACAAACTTAACCAGTGTGACACAGTGTTATGAAGCAAATGACAGAAGAACTGAGAAGTAGTGATTAAGTTATTATAAAGCATCCTGTCACAAATGTCTCATGGGGAGGGCAAGTGTCAAGCCCTTCCTCTTGGACTCCTCCTGTGTGTCTCTATTTAGACCTGTATTCTTGCATTGGTAAATTTTCTAAAATTGTTGGCCTATGGAAGTTAAGTTCTACATTTATCATTCATACTGGGACTGAATATATTCTACAGGAGAGAAACATGCTCTATTTGAGGAATTGCCAGAGAATATTTAAGTGTGTAGTCTGCTTCAGGAATAAATTAGTCCAAAAAACTCCTCCTCCTGCACCCCTCCTCACCCTGTAGTAGAACAATTGATTATATGATATACTATATAGCAGTGTAGAGTTACAGCAACACATCCTGATTCTATATCATGATAGTTCCAAATAAATCACTTTCAACTTCTCTTGGCCATATAAAAAAGTATTCCTCCTCTGTAGGAATGATTTCAGTCTAATGACCTGGCAAGGCAAATCAACCTTTTATTCCACTCAGGTGATGTGTGTGACCACAAGAAGTATCTGAGGAATGAGAGTTTTCCTCTCCAAGTGCTCATTTATCAATCTGGTATTAAAGAGACTGATGATTTCTATCCTACTGAGAAAATGCAGGTTAAGATTAAATACAGTTTTGTTTATTAAAAGGTGGTTTAGGTAAGGCTGTAGGGAGAGAGAAGTTTGAAGTACTCACTGGCAACTTAGGTTCCAAAACAATTTCCTTTGTTTATCACTCCCTTCATCCATGAAAGGAAAATGAAGCATTCTCAGAAGAGTTGTATGTTTAAGCTAATAAGGGCAGTGAGTACATTTCTTGTTCTACTTGTTACCTCCTCCCTAATTTTCCCCCTCCCCCTTCCCTTTTCCCTCTCCCCCCAAGAGTTGTGCAGTTGGTTTACACCAAATGGTTTATAAGTGTTGCTTTTTGAATGGTTTGTCTTGTTGTTCTTTGTCTCTTGATCCTTGGCTAAGAGGATTTTTGAAATCTAAGGTCTATGTTCTTAAAGTTTTAAGTGTTCTCCTTAGGTGACATGAAAAAGTATTTAATATATTTTGACGTTCTTATCCATATGTATTTTAATAAGATAAATCTCCCATTTTAATGTAATGCTTCACAAATTCGCATGTCATTCTTGGTTAGCTCTCTTAGCATAACATGAAATGACATTTTCAATAAAATAGTAATATAAATATTATTCAGTATGTCTATAAAATCATCTATAAATTATTGTAAGTATTCTTCTAAAATAAAATGTTTTGTCTTAATTATAGCTGTTGTAACACAAAAAGTAGTCTATTTTATATCATTTGGATATTTTTCCTTACCATATATGTGTGTATTGAGACATGGACACATAAAATGCTAATGAGTAGAATTGCAATGGGATATGATTTCCTGGGTCTTGCTAATGAATCTAGATAGATAGAATTTAAGAGGGTTCACTCTGCAAAATGCAGTTCAGCATATAATGACTAACATCAGTACAAAATCCAAGTACAATTCCTAAACTGTTTGGTTCTCACAACAGGTGTAATGAGAATGGATCTGTACCATTGGGGAAACAGACCCAGGATCCTGCTATGGGTAACTAATGGAGCAGAAAATTACACATCCGGTCCTTCCTTCCTCATGCCAAGATCTTTTTACTTTTCTTCCAGATCAGCTTGGTGGTAAACTGTGTGCCAATAATTATCTAAAACTAAATACAGGGGCTGGGAATATGGCCTAGTGGCAAGAGTTCTTGCCTCATATACATGAAGCCCTGGGTTCGATTGCTCAGCACAACATATATAGAAAATGGCCAGAGTGGCGCTGTGGCTCAAGTGGCAGAGTGCTAGCCTTGAGCAAAAAAGAAGGCAGGGATAGTGCTTAGGCCCTGAGTTCAAGGCCAAGGACTGGCAAAAAAAAAACCAATACAATTTTGCAAAGCTATTATGAGGCATAGCCATACTCTGATTTTGTTTTAAATTTATAGATAAGGCCAAAGTGATTCTGAAGCTTTAGAAGAAATTATCAGTTGTTTTACTCTAATATAAATTTATCAGTTAGGATAAACAGCTTTGTGTATCATGTCATTATGCTGTTAAAATTACATTTAAAGTATCTCTTTTCTTATTTATGTACGTGTTCATACCAAAAGTGACTAAAAGGTGATATTTCTATCATTTATTTCCCAGATTTGTATGGCTGGTATAGATGGCAAGAGATAGGTTGCCTTTTGTATTTATTTTAATGGAACTAAATGTATTAGATATACCATATTCTTTATTCGTCCTTCTTTCTTTTTATTTTAAAGGTGATGTACAGAGGGGCTAATGTTACTTAAGTCTTGTAATGAGTACATTTGTTTTAAAACAGTGTCACTTCTTCCATCATTCCCTTCCAGTTTTTCTCCTTCTCAACCCCTTTCCTCCATAAGTTTGATAGTTAGTTTTCAACATGGTGTCTAGCAAGTGTCACTGCTGCATTTGTTCACCCTGGAAATATTATAAAATATAATGGGACCTTTTCAGAGCTCAAAGTTGATCCCTAAGTGCCAAGTGCATTTGCCATCCTCAGAGGGCAATGTTTTCTGTGCAAAATTCTTTCTCAGTTACTACAGAGATAATGTACTGAAAGCAAGTTACAAAGCACTGTCAATAACTAGAAGAAAATACTAGAATGTCTAAATGTAAAACAAAGAGTACCCCATAATAGAGAGCAGTTGTGTTTATCAAACCTTGACTTTCTTGATATGTTTAGGATTTATATTTCTTACAACTGATAAAATCATAGTTGTTTCTGAAAAAAAATGCCTACATGGCCCTTCTTTTTCAGTGTCTTCTCTGTCAGCCTTTGAAATGACTTAAAGTGGATGTGTTTCTTTCAGAAAACCGTATTTATTTATTTATTTATTTATTTGTCAAGTGCCTACTTTCCTCTACAAGTAAAGATTGAGTCTCTTAGGAGTCAAGATTGGAGAGACTACTGGATCATCCTCAAGTGGGCAAGAATAAGCTATGAAGAGTGTCTCAATGACAGCTGAGAGCCGGAGTGCTTCAGTAATGTTAAGTAACAGCCTCCAAAATCTCCAGTGTGTCATCCAAGGAAGGACAGTATCTGATAACTGTAATGGCCACAGTACTGCGATGCTAACCCCTCCAACCCTCAACATGGCTAACTCATTTTGTAAGGCTCCTCTCTATGTCCACCCCTGAATTCATTCTTCACTGAAACAACACTTGCCATCTATTTCCCATGACATCTTAGTGACTGTGGCAGGATTCACTTGAGATCTCTCAGATCTAGCAGAGATAACTGTGCTCTCAAGGTACTGGTTCGCTTATTTATTTATTTATTTTTAATAATTACCTTGCTTTGCTAACTTGACACTGAAATTCTCTTTTAATTTCTTTTCCTTCAATATCTCTCTCCTTTTAAGACAAAAGCCAAACTGCCATATGCTGAACTTATAGGTAAGGTACTTATACTTAAGATAACCATCTTTAAAGGCCCCAAAACAAAGGGGTAGGCCTTACTCACCAAGCAACCTAGACATGGGTTAGACCTGCTGCCTCTGTGTGTCAGTCTCCCTCGATAGCAGAACAACACAGTAGAAATCACCCAACATCCGATCCTTGCAATTTCATCCTTATTAGGATTTTTTTCCAGGCTTTAAAAAGTGTAAGTAGTTGCACAACTTAGTTGCCACTGCTGGGAGCAGTTTATGAATATGGTGCATCTCGATCAATGACACCCACTCCTCATATCCTGACATTTACAAGTCTTTTCAGGGATTTCAGGTCATCCCATCCTAAAGCAGCCCATTCATCTTATGCCCATCTCATTTTTTTTTTGGCCTGGTTTTAGGGGAAAAAATGTAAATTTTTTTGCCACACATCAATCAGCCATTTCCCTGAAGGGCAGTGGGGTGATTTGTACTGGACATTTGAGTACTTTGCTCTAACCACTCCATTAGCTATGGAAAGATGTGCAGAGAAATGCTTTCCTCTCATGTGCTTGTCTTATATACCATAAAAGAAAACTGTAGCATCATTCCAGAGTTCTAACTTGAATTTACGGTGAGTTTCAAGGGAGTCTAGGTTTATTCACAAAGTGAAATTAGGGTCTTTAGAGACCAGACACCTTTCTTGGAAGCATAGGTCTAATTTCTGCTGGCAGAGAAGTTTCCAAAATGGAACCTGGGACCCAATGCAATCATATATCAAGGATTCTAAGCCTGGTGTCGGTGGTTCACACTTGTAGTCCTAGCTACTCAGGAGGCTGAGATCTGAAGATTATGGTTCGAAGTCAGCCTGGGCAGTAAAGTCTGAGTGACTCTTCATTCAACTATTCTGAAATAGCTGGAAGTGGCACTGTGTTTCAAGCAGTAAAGTGCTAGCTTTGATCACAAAGAGGCTCAAGGACAGTGTTCAGGCCCTAAATTCAAGCCCAAGTATGGGCAAACAGCCACAACAAAAATGAAAAGGACAGTAGGCCAGCAACTGGTGCCTTATGCCCAATCCTAGCTATTCAGAGGGCTGAAAGAGATCTGAGGGTCACGGTTTGAAGTCAGCACATGCAAGAATGTTATTGAAAATCTTATCTTCAATTAACCACCAAAATCTAGAAGTACAGCTATGACTCAAGAGTTCAGGGACTCAAAAGCTAAGGGACAATCCCTAGGCCCAGAGTTCAAGCCCCACAACTGGTCAAAAACTAGATGGAGGAGGAGAAGGAAGAGAAGGAGGAGGAGAACAAGATAAAGTTGTTTAGGAAACACAACTGAGGGTCCCTGCATAGGCTCAGGAATTCTCCACACTTGAGGTGGTGGTGACTGGATTGGAGTACAGATTAAGGTCACTGGGTGTCTATTTAGGTGAGAGGTATCTTCTCCCAACGTGTGTGTAAAGGGGTTGGAACAACAAACTCCCTTCATTTGCTTAACATATTAGGTCCCTCTATTTCCTTCCTGGCCTCTGTCCTGTCCTTTATAGATCATGCTAGGGAGTTTCTCAGCCAACCTGAATTGACTCTCCACTGAGAACCATTTATGATTGGTTGCTGAAAGTAGTACCTATAGATAGTTATCTATAGATTCTCCTAAAAGGAATTTTTATAAGTCTGCTTAGCCTCAATATATATTGGAGGATGTAGAAATTTTGCCCAACAATGGCAGTTTAAATTACAAGACCATTATATTATTTGTTCTGGAAAAGAGAGAGGAAATAGGCGAGACTCCAAATGTTCACATTTTTCCCTGATGTATACCAAGGCTGTATAATCACCAAGTGTTTGACTCTGTCAAGTGACATGTAATCATTCTCAGAACTACATTTCCTGTAGATACATAGTCAAAGTATTTCTCTGTGGAAATAATGTCTATTTAACCTTTTACCTTGATGGTCAGGTATATATTCCTTGGTATGCTTGTCCCCTCCTCTTACTCTGATTTCCAGAGATGCTTCTATCTCCCTTTCTCTGAATTTCCCCTTCTCACCATCTGGCTGTCCAAGTGATACTTTTTCTTATTCTCTTGGGAATTTTAGTAGGGATTTCTAAGCAAGTGTCAGAAACCATTTAAGTATCAGTAATCCATTCCAGTCTCTCAAAGGTGTGCATGCAGCCTTAACCTGCAAGAAACTGCCAAGGTTCTGTCTGCTTTACAAGACCAGATCCATTCCTTAGCAGGAACTGTCGTCTATAATTTCCATCATACTTTGAGCTACTCAAGCTGATACATGTTCTTCCTTCAGGAAGACTACTGCTATTTGAGTAAAAAAAAAAATCTATTCTGATTCAAAGTAATTTAATAGGTCTGCTTGATAAAGTCACTTTAACAAAAGGAACAGGGCTCTTCAGGATGGTGATTTTCCCAGGATTATAACAGAACAGCCTCAGCTGGCTACTCCCACTCCTAACCTAAATCCTTCCAGCACTGATTGTTCAACCTATCATTTTTAAATGCTGAATTTAATTCCTACTTTCCAGGATAAAGAGGCTTCATATGTACTTGTGTCTATGAGATATTCTAGTTGCTTTCTCTGAACAAACAGGTACCAAGTCACAATCAGATCCAATCCATTACCACCATCTAGTATTTGACTGGGGAAGATGGGTCCCCTTGTTAGTCTTTTCCTAAGTTCAGTTTCAGGAGAAAAAAAAAGAAACAATGTTATTAAAGATATAGTGTCCTTGAAGGGGAGTGTGAGATATGGAAAAGGAAGGCAAAACTAGAGTAATAACAGAAAGGACACAGTGAGCAGGTATTACACAGTGTGTCCTAGTACATTCTTCCAAGCATCCGGTTCCATTGTCCTAGAGTCACAGTTGAGTATCGATGAAGCTACTTCATGATAAGTGGGATTTTCCAGATTCTAGAGATTAGCCAGAGACCTATTAAGTCATTTGTAGCTGCTGTTTCACATTTCTCCTCAATTTGCCATCTCAGCTCTGAGGACACTTTATTAGGCAAACTACTCCGTTTTCCATTTCTTGGAAAACTCCACAAGGATGTACATACATTTAGCCTAACCATAATCATTATGGGGCACTTGACCATTTGCTCAAGCTTTTACCATCCATTTCCTTTGTAGGTGTACTTGGGTATTATGAGTACTACTTCTTTAATCAACTCTAGCTTTTGCTTAATTACATTGGCTCTGTTAAAGACTTCTCTGTGTGTCGTCTAAATTCATTCTTTGGACCTCTAAATTCATTCTTTGGTGAGACTCACTTAGCATCTCCCCCCCACATACAAAGGGACTATAACAATATCTGGCTTTGGGGGCTGGGGATATGGCCTAGTGGCAAGAGAGCTTGCCTCCCATACATGAAGCCCTAGGTTTGATTCCCCAGCACCATGTATATGGAAAACGGCCAGAAGGGGTGCTGTGGCTCAAGTGGCAGAGTGCTAGCCTTGAGCAAAAAGAAGCCAGGGACAGTGCTCAGTCCCTGAGTCCAAGGCCCAGGACTGGCAAAACAACAACAACAAAAAAAACTATCTGGCTAACAAAAACCAAGCCCTGTTGGCAACATTGGCTCACACCTGTAATCCTAGTAACACAGGAGGCTGAGATCTGAGCATTGTGGTTCAAGGCCAGCCAAGGCAAGAAAATTCGTTAAATTATTTCCAATGAACTATTCAAAAACCAGTAGTACAGACATAACAAAATGTAAAGCTGTAGTATAAAAGCTTGAGTATAAAGCTTGAGTATAAAAGCTTGTAGTATAAAGCTTGAGTATAAAAGCTCAGGGAACATGTCCAGGCCCTAAATTTAAGCCCCAGAACTTCCCCTGCCCTACCACACACCCACTTACACACATATCAAGCTTAGGTGCAAAACCTGATTTCCTTCATTAACTTTTGCTGGTATTTATGTAATTTTCAGATAATATGGCTTCTTCCTGTCCCTTTCAATCCTAATTGTCTGTTCCTTGCAGCAAGACTAAACCTCCCACGTTCAGGCCTTAAATTCACCATGCTCCTCCTAGCTCTTCTATACTTAGTGATCCTCCCTCTTCTCATACAGTAGACATCAGGTACATGGGGGATGACATTCTCATAAGTTACCACTCACAGTGTTTCTTCAGAACTGCAGGGACCAATTGGTTTAATTATTGTCTGTGCTACATGACTGGGAATTCTGTGGATTCATCATTGTGTCATTTTTTCTATTCAGTCTTTACCTCTTTGCAATACAGTAACTTTGAATGATGTCCCATGGTTTTCATATCCCTTCGTGAATAATGTTCTGTAGTACATAAAGAAGCAATTGGCATGTGTTAATTATAATTTCTTAGAAGGAAAGATCAAAATTATTCAGATATGACTGTGAGGAAATGCAAATCTTTGATGAATGGCCTTAATAAGAATACACTTAAATTTGATCTATTTCATGAGGTTAGTGTGAATGGGTTATACTTAAGAGGAATGGTCTGCATGGAATATTGGCTTCTCTCTACATATCCACTGGAACAGTAATAGACACACAGGTGGAAAATTGAATCATTTAAATAGGCTATTTAGATATATCTTAAAGCTTTCTTAGTGTATAACATGTTACTTGTTGAGGTAACTTGTAGTGGGTGATTTTTTTCACAGTAGTTGAGCTTGTCTCTTCTTTTGTGCATCTTGTTGGACATTAAAGTGCTGCTACACAGTTTTCTGATTTTTAAATGAGTAGACTACTTTCATTTCCGTTTATCACTATAAAAACTTCAATGTACTCTGGCATATGAATGAAATCAATACCCAGGTAAGATATTGCCAATGTGTCTTCTCTTCCAGCAATAAATACTAAGTGGTGGTTCAAACTAAGAAGTATTATTTTTGTTTAAAAAGTGTAATTTTTGAGAACAAAGCTTCAAATTCTTGATGTGGAAGTACTCTGGAAATGTGCTACAGTTAGGATGTTTTATTCAATGCGCAGGAAGAAATATTTCACTTTCTAGAAAGGATTTATCATAGGTAATAGTTTAGATAGTATCAAAAAATAGCTCACACAGGCTCACATGCACATCTTGGCTTTAATCTCCTTTATAAGAAAAAGCATAATGTTATTAACCTCCAAAAGGTAACCATTCTGCAAAACCTATAGAGTTCCTCTGAACTCAGGCGAGGATTATATCCAAGAACAAGGCTTCAAAACCTAAGCCATGTTCCATGGTATGCAGTTACCTTGGAGCTGACTTCTGACCATGGGGAATCCTCTCCATGATGGATTATGGATTGCTGAGGCCATGGCAGATAACCAGTTCCACAGAAGGAACTTCATGTTCTTCTGAGGAAGATCCATAACACTGTGGAACAAGGAATATAGATGAGCATTGCCATAAGACACTGCAGATGGGATAACCAAATACAATCCTCAAAAATGAACACTGTGCCAAGTGCCAATGGCTCACACTTGTAATCCTAGCAACTAAGGAGGCTGAAGTCTGAGTATCTCAGTTCAGAGTCAGCCTGGGCAGCAAAGTCTGTAGATTCATCTCCAATTTACTGTCCCCTCCAAAAGCCTCCATTTTCCATAGAAAACTAGCCTTATCAAGTAATAACTAGCCTTAAGCATGAAAGTTTAGGATCCCAAGATCAGCACCAACAACTCAAAAACCAACCAAAAAAAACCCCAAAAACCCAAAACGCTCTTGGTTGTACAAAATCTAAAAGAAAAAAAAGGTAGGGAGACAATCTGCACTGTTTGTGCTTAAGAATGTTTATCAAATTGATTTGAAGCTCGGTAGCTAATTTGTATTCTTTTCAGCCTTGTCTGACTTTGAAATCTCAATTGTCTAGAAAGAAAAACGAAAATATTCAAACTGCAGTAATAAAATATTTGGCCTTTATTTCCAGTAAAGTATCTGAAGGCTTCCCTCTCCCCACCCCCTGACATACAGATCCACACCAATTTTTAAATACTTTATAACGGCCAAAGAAGGGTTTACATAGACATGTTTTATTAATGGGACTCACTTCTGAATTCGCTTTTTTTTTTTTTAATAAGCTGCCAATCCATTTTAGCCTCCAATCAGTTCCATCCCATTCTTTAATTCCCATCCAGATGTTTGTTAATGTCTGGTAGCATGAATAGCGCTTCCTGTGGCACTTTGGGAATGATCTGCTCTGAGTTTAAATAAGAATAGTTTATAAAATCATCTCGCTCTTCTTCCGCTGCAACTAGGATTGATAAAGGCATTTCCAGAGGCAAGTGATTTTCTTCCCTTCTCTGCTGCTGCTCCTCCAGGCCTTCCTCTTCCATCCCATCCTCCTCTTCCTCCTCTTCTCCCTCCTCGCCCTGCTCAGTCTCTTGGCCCTCTTCCTCCTCCATCTCTTCCTCCTCTGTGTCCGACTCTGACTCTCCACTTCCTTCATCCTCCCCTTCCTCCTCGCTCTCTTCTTCCTCCTCTTCCTCCTCTTCCTCCTCCTCTTCCTCCTCCTCCTCCTCCACCTCCTCCTCCTCCTCCTCTTCCTCCTCTTTTTCATCACACCCTGCCTGCTCACACTCATCATTCTTCTCCTCTCTCTCTTCCTCCAACAATGGCAGGAAGGGAGACTCGTTCTCCTCCACCGGGATAGGACTCAAGGCTAGAGACGGATCCTGCAGTAAGCTATAGAGACTTTCTTCCTCGCCTCCGGTAAGGGGCACGTAGTTACCTAGGGGGGAGCCCGGTGGGGAGGGCAGCTCCCCAGCCTGGGCCTGCTGTGCCCGCAGCGCCTCCTGCTGGTGCTCCAGCTTCTCCTGCTCGCGCATGTCTTGGTAGACCTGGTTCATGATGAACTGGGTGGTGTTCCTCGGCGCTCTCATGCCAGGCGCCCGCCAACCGTACAGGTTGACAGGCCGCAGCAGCTTGCTCAGGTCGACCTGTTGGCTCCTCGGGAAGGACCGGCCAGGGTGTCGACGTACGCCGCGACCCCGGTGGTGGCCCCAGCGCTTCTTCCTGCTGGGGGGTCTCATCCAGCCGGGGTTCCAGGGCTCACGCCAGCAGGAACAACAACACAGGCAGAAAGGGTGCAGACCATACACCCGTATCATTTGCCCCGGGCAAAGGGGGTTTCGGAACCCCGCCAGAGGAGGGTGCCAGGGGCCTCCACAGCGCTCCCAGTCGGAGCACGTGGCCCAGTAGGGCTGCTGCTGAGGTGGCTGGAACCAAGGATCGGAGCAGTGCTGTGGCTTGGGCTGCTTCCTGGGTGGCTGAAACTCAGGCTTGGGGCCATAGTGGTACCGCCGCTTGTAGATCGGCGCGCCTCTGCGTCTTCGATGGTAGGATGACCAGGTGCGGAAGGGGACAGAGGAGGACCAGCCGCCGCCCAGATTAAGAGGGTCTTCCTTCTTGTTGAGGGTCTGGGTCATGGTTCCGGGAGCTCGGAGAAGTCTTAAATGGTAGCGTCCCAGAAGCTGTCCTCAAGTCTGACCAGATCCACGAGTCTGAAGAGCCTGGTCCACCTGGGGCTCAGCGCAGCCCCACGTGCCTGTCGCCGGGATCACGCCTTTCCTTCCACGAGGACCCACTCTCTCTCTCCTCCTCCACTCACTCGCTCTTCCCTCGTAATCTCTTTCTCCTTGGCACCCGGGTTTGTCTTGCCCAGGTGGGTTGGGTGGGACTAGGGCTGGGTAAGGATGGTGGAGGTGGGAGGAAGGTGTTGGTGGGCGACACGCAGTGAGAGCCTCTCCCGGGTCCCACGCACCCCCGCCTCGGCAGAGGTGCGGGCTGGGGACTGGGGAGGCAGGGGTTGCGCGCGTTACCTCGTTGCTCCCTCTCAACCCAGGTGCTTCACCGTTGCCGTCCTGGCCGGACTAAGTGGGCACCCGCCCGGGGCAGCCTTTAAATACCGGCTGGGGGCCCCCACGTGACCACTGCGTCCTTGGTTGCCCTGGACACCAGCCAATCAGAGTCGAGATGGTCTCGCCTTGGTGTTCCGGCCTAAACTAGGTGTCCAGTGAACGTTCTCAGGGGGCTTGTGACGTGATGTTTGAGGGGCGGGGCGGGGAGAGGGGTTCAGACCTGGGTGTAGGATGTCCAGCCCAGGCAACCCCGGAGTCTTGAGGCACGCGGTGGGGGAGGGGTGGTTGGAACCCGATGGGCTTTCAGTTAAAGCCCGTAGAGTGGGAAACACACATGTGAACACACTCGTGTTCTACACGTTTGTGGGGAATAGCAATAAGGAAGACCCTGTCGAGTAGGAACATTGGCCTTATCTTCTGACCCATGTCCAGTCTTTTCCCGCTGGGAGCTGAGGTCCATCATGCAGGAAACATGACCACACTGCACATGCTTCTTTAAAGAGCAAGTACACTCATGTCATGTCATGTCATGCCATCCTCAAGTCTACCCTGGAAGGTGGTGCCCGCCTTTCTCAGCTTAGGAAAGTGAGCTGGAGGTTTCATCCAAGCTGGTGGGGCTGATGAACTTTAAACCTCCAACCTCCGTCAGCCTCAGTACAAAGTTCTGAACGACTCTCTGTACCATCACCACCCCACCTTCAGTAAAACTCTTGTGGCAGATCAAATACATATGAAAGCACACTACCCATTACAATGTTCCATTGGTTAAAATCATTAGTTCTAGGGGAAAACCGTGGCTTTCTTCATGGCATTATATCTTTTCTTTTGTCCTCCATAGACCATACCAGATGTACATAGGAACCTGTAAAATATCCTGCTTAAATATATGAAGTTTGATTTAAATAGATGTGATTTAACTTCATCTTTGTTACCTCTGTGAGCTTCTTATCCATACTATCATTATAGCTATGTTATACAGTAGCATCACACAGGGTTGTGAGAGAATCAGGTTCCTCTATCAAGGTAGTTAACACAAGCCATCCCTTACATAGCAGTAACATATCATCACCATATTTAAGTACTTTAGAGCTTTTAAAGGGGTGATACACAGTATAGGCAGACACCTAGCCTTGTGCCTGATGCAACAATAGGCATTTTACTACCCCCAAGTCCTATGTCCTGTTTTTGTCTCACTTTGTGGGAAATTCAGGGCTTGAAGCCAGAGGAACAATTCTGAGGTAAATTCCCTCTGTTACTTTCCTGTGGGAAGTGCTTTGTGCAAAGCAGAACAGGGCCCACTGAGAGCATCAGTCCATTAAATGCCAAAAGAACCATGTGTGGGAAAGTAGCGAAGTTTATAAAGGTCATTTATTCATTCCTGGCTGAAAATTGAGACCAGCACTGGGCTTCCTAGATCAGGACTCCAGTCATCGCCTTGGGACTCGTCCACTCCATGAGCTCCATTCGATTTTACTGGGTCTGTGGTTGGTTGAAGATGAAGCCTACTTGACTCAAAGTGCAAAATGCTGACATACTTAGGCTCTATTGTCCCCTTCCAGATACAGTTATTCTAGCCTTGCTCTGCTTAACTCAGAATGGCCGGGTGACAGTCGTGGTCTATTTCTCTAATGACAAGTTAATCATCCAGTATGGACTTTAAATGAGAGCTTTTTAAGTTGACCATATTAGTCTAGAGGGATTCTCACTCTCTTTTTTCATTTTAAAGAAGATGATGGATTCAATTTACATGTGACTGGCAACATTTTTGATCATGTAGTGTGACTTGTATAAAAATAGTGTTTACTTATCTTGTTTATTCTCTCTACTAAATGCTTTAGTATTTTCTTGTCATACCCAAACTTACCCCCTCCTTCAAAGATTGGGATTGTAATACAAATTTTTAAAGTATGCCAGTTAATTGCTGAAGATAACATAATAGAAATGTAATTTAGGAGTTAAAGGTACATTTTTATTTGGCTTTTATGATTTAAATACTACAAAATGAAATATTCTGATTAAAATTTAAAAGCCTTTTATTATCTGAAAGACCCCAGTAGTAGGGATTCAGGAATAGCTTCACTTATTCCTCTGCTCAGAGTAGAGATAAGCTGTAGTCAAGATATGGGAAAATTCACTCCACAATTTGTAAGTATATGTCTTCCCATGTGTTATCTCTTACTCGAAGCCATCTTTAAGACTTAACGGGCCAAACATAAGTCTTAGCCACAGATCCTTGTCATGGGCTACTGTGATGTGTTTGCTCCTCTTATCAAGCCAGCAAAGAGATCTTTGCAGTTCTTCCAGCAAGATGAACACATATAGGTATGCATATACATAATCTGTGTCTATGTATGGATGTGTGTGTGTATGTGTGTGTGTGTGTGTTCCTTTTATAACCACAGCCAAGACATTTGTCCCTCCCCCTATCTATGGCATATTCTGTTGGTTAGAAGCAAGATCCAGATCCCTTGGAGACAGTAATGGCCCTCTAAAATCTTTCCTCTATTTGTGATTTGTGAAAAGGAAAACATGAGAAAAAAAAGTGGGGATGGAGAAAGCACCAAGCTTGGAATACTAGGAGGTTACCTTGTAATGTATTTGCCATGTGTATGAAGGAAATCTAGCGTTAAACTATGTCCCAGATATGTCCTCCATGTTTACTACCTTAATTTGACGATTAAAGACATTAGTATTTAAAACATCCATTAAACATGATATGATGACATTGGTTTTACTTTCAATTGTGCATAGTAGTGTTTTCTAAAATTAAAATACATTCCAATGTCAGTTTTAAAGTTCTAACACTTGGTGGCAGTAGTAGCCCATTTCACTCAGCAAGTCTTCAAAACAATAAGGAGCAAACTCCTTTTTGTGTTTCATAACAAATTCCATCTTAAACAGTTCCAGGTTGACAAGATTAGATCTCATTTATTCTGGTACAGTGGAATCAGATATATGTAGTAGATTTGAACATTTTATATTTGGCTTTCTAAAAGCAAACCTCAGCTGATTGATTTGATAAATAAAATGTCTCAGGGAAAAGTTGTCTAATCCTGATATACTTTGCCAGAAAAATGAACTTGAACAAATTTAATTCAGATTTATTGGCACAATCACTTTTGTCCTATGGGGTACAATGTAAATAAATAACTGGAACACATATATTTCCAAAAGCCTTGTCTTTTACCACAGCAAAGAACCCCACATACTTATATTTAAAAATCAAAATATCAACACCATCTTGTGGTCACTAAGACTAAGTGCAAGGTATTAAGTTTTTCTAGTTTTTCAGATGTTAGAGAAAGAATTTTAAAGTCATTCATTATTTTCTGTTAGTAATTTGGGAAGTGAGATATCCTGTAGACCAGAGAACATCATTAGGATATTTTTTCCATTCTGTAGCCTCCAAATTATCTCAATAAATTGTGAAGAGAAAATTACATTTATAGTTACTAAAACTGTGTTTCTCCCAATTTAAAGACAAGAATGTCTGTTTTATACTTCCAGTTTTACATTTCTAATATTTCTATGTAGAGGTATGATTTGCACCATTGGAGTATATTGTCAATCCTTTAGCAACTGAAGATTTTCATAGAATGAAAACAAAACTGTACATAGTGATTTAAAACACAGGATTAATTAGTAATAACTAAATAGGTATTGCTGGCCTGAACATGTTGGCTTACAAATCAAATTTAAAGAATACAGTATTCTTACCCAGGAGAATTAAATGCGGTCTTTTTCTTTAGCAAATGACCTGCAATAGTTACAGAAAAATAAAAATGTAGCAATTAATAAGAAAAAAAGTTGAATTGTTTAAATTTTTTGTATTGTGTTTAATTTGGAATCAGCTTTAGAATTATAACTATGGTTTGAGAGTATGAGGCCATTTAAATATACTACAGTTAGAAGCACTGCTACGATATCATTATCACAATTCTATGAAATTGTTAATACTTTTCCTGTCCAGAGTTGACGGCAACGGACTTCTGCCAAATAGCCTTCTGAGTTAGCAGCCATGGGTTGAGGCATTAGCCTGGCAAGTGCATGGCCCTGAGTTCAGTCCTCAGCTCTGGGACAAAATAAAAATGAAAAACAACAACAAGGCAACTGAGTAAGTGATCATATTTATCCAATTGTTAATTCACATTTCAGATTTGCATAGTAGTGCCTTTTTGATTCTAGTATTTTATTTTACTTATTTTTTAAAATCCCCCTGATTTTGTAATAATGATATCCTGAGAAAGCTGTGAGGACATGGAGGCGTACGTATCCATAATATTTTGCTAGGCTGAGCTTTAGTATAATTTCATGAGATTGCTCATCTCCAGGGTAAAAATAGTAAAATAAGATTATGTTTTGTGACTACTGCTATAATGAACACACAATAGATTGATTACTTCATGCCTTATCATTACCGTGTTCTCCTTTTTATTAAAAAAGCACACACATAAGTCCCTGAAAAAGTATTTTGCTATGTTCCTAATGATAGTTGTGAGCTTCCTAGAAGCCCTAAAAGTCTCAGTCCATCTTCCCACTGATTTTCTAGAAGCAAAGAATAGTTGTAGGTTTTGTCCCCAGAAATAGTTCCTCTATTGTGACTTGGAGAAGAATCAGAGATCATTTGGTAGTCATTATCACATAGAGGAAACCTTGATGAACTGCACACACTGGCGCAGGCCTAGAACCTCAGTACTGGCAGGCTGAGCAGTCTTAAAAAAACAGTCATCTTTGCACCCCTGTCCATTCTGTGCATTGTGATCACAGGCTAAGTCAGGAAGACTGCTGGTGTACCTGTGGTATTTGAGCACATCAGTGGAATGGGGGGAAAGAACTGAGGAGTGAGCACTTGACAGCACAAGCAAGCCAAGTTCCAACCTCTGATTTCTATGGTTTGGGATGGTGGCTGTCTCAATTCTTAGTTTGTTGGGAGCTAACTCATGCAGAATGCCTGGAACATACTTTGATACAATAAATAATTACTGTTGTACTTAGCAAAATTAATACTAGAAATTAAAACAAGGAGGGGGATGGGGCAAAAGAAGGACATAAATGCAAGAAGAAAGGCTGAGTAAATGCAGCCATTATATTCAATAGACATTGTATAAAAATTGAATTACCTAACTTTAGGGTAGCGATGGAATGAGGAAAGATGGGGAGAATGATTGAAGGGGTAGCATTGATCAAGATGCTTTGTACTCACAAGCTAATTTATGGAATTGAAGTCTCTGTACAATTGATAATAATAATAATAAGTATCTTTAAGAGAACATTTACTGTCCTTCAAAAGTAATTTTATGACATGTATTAAAATAAAACCACTCTATGGTCTCTTTTATTTTACCTACATCTATTTTTCTAAGGTGCTCTAGCTTTGAACATTTTACATCACATTGTACAATGTCATCAAAATTCTTTGAATATTTTAGAGCTACTAATATGTTTATTGTTTAGTTTCATTAAAATGGATATATGATAAGATCTGCCATATGATTTTTCTCTCTCTCATATTACTTTTCTTCATATTTTTCAAATCTCCAACCTCAAAGAACACTAAAATATGCTTTTGGATAGAAGGACATATGGATATATGTTAGAAATAGCTAGTTTGTTACAGTTCTTTTTCTTGTACCATAACAAATGAATCGAAACCAAAGTGGTTCAATGGCCTCATCAGAATAGATGTTCTGAATGAGAGAAGTCTGTGATATTATTTATGTTTCCTTGTCCATGTGGAGATGTGACCAAATAATCACTGCTTACGCCATTTATAGATGTAATAATAAAGTGGCTTCACTAAATACTCTTAATGTTTTCTTATCTTTCCACTACTACCACCTATGGCATTTTATGGAGATTTAAGGATAAGAAATAAGACCATTCTCTGTGATTTAATTCTTCTGTGATTTGGAGATGGTGGCAAGCAGACTTTCAAAGATTTCTAGCCTATGAGCATTCAAAATTTATGTAGCTACTGTTGTTAAATGTTTGTATAGTTCTTAAAGTCCCAAGCAAACTGACTTTAAAATATGGCTGTGATGTATGTGGACATGACTATTAAACGAGCACTTTAAAAACAGATACTTTGCTTTTTCTTCTTTTGGCAGTACTGTGGCTTGAACTCTAGGCTTCACACTTGCTGGGCTGGTGCTTGATCACTTTCTCCAGATAGCAGCAGAAAAGCAAACCAGAGAGATTAGAAACATTAGCTGAAATCACCATGCTATTCCTAGAATTGAAGATGGAAGAAACCAAGTAGAGAAGTTATATAGAGAAGCTCTAGAAGGTGTTCCATGGCTCACAGCATGGAATCACTGACCTCAAATCTACAACCACAAAGAAGCAACTCTTCCAGTGGTCTACATGTGTTGGAAGTAGGTGATTTCTCATTGTGTAAGAGCAAAACCTATTAACAATTGGATTCAGCCTGATCAGAACGCATGCAGATCACTAGGTAAGTCTGTGGGATTTCTACTCTACTGAAACTGAGAGATAATAAATAGACATTGTCTAGGCTCATGATTTCATTGCCTGTTTTAAAAAGCCATGATAGAAAACTAATATAGGTATTATAATAAGATTTTAGTTTTTGTGATGATTTTATTTTGTCTTGTTCACATAATGTAGTAATAAAAGAGTATATCTATGAAACCCAAACAAAAACTCAAGTTTTTAATGTCACTAGCTCATGGTGCCTAATGTTGGGATGGTTATTTTATTTTCTGAGTATTTTGATTTATTTTTTTATTTTTATTTTTGCCAGTCCTGGGCCTTGGACTCAGGGACTGAGCACTGTCCCTGGCTTCTTTTTGCTCAAGGCTAGCACTCTGCCACTTGAGCCACAGCGCCCCCTCTGGCCGTTTTCCGTATACATGGTGCTGGGGAATCAAACCTAGGGCTTCATATATGGGAGGTAAGCTCTCTTGCCACTAGGCCATATCCCCAGCCCCAGTATTTTGATTTTTGAAACCATAAGTTTCAAGCAAAGTCAACATGTGTATTTTCTTATCAAAGATGTATTGGAGTTTATAGATTTAACTTGAATCAAGAAAATATTTTTATACCTGAAGAGGAGATGCATTAGAGAAATGCTCTTTCAAAGGTTGGACTTTATTAGAGTCTCTGCAAATAATGGCTTAGAACAAGTAAAACAATGAAAAAGAAATCAGTTAATTTAGGTATAGAAATGCATTTTATTGAAAGATAGAAATAGCTGAATATTATGGGTTGAGTTTTAAATGTTAGAGGTGTTCCAACAATTGCTTCATGTTTTAACTTTAACATAGGAACTAAAAAGTTGACTATACCATGTTGGATGTTAGACCATGATAGTGAGATTGTCCAGAATCATGTACTCTCTCACATTGTTGTTGAAAGGATGTTTGATTTGGCAAAGTCTATTAACATTTGAGGTAAGAGTAATTTGGTAAAGTTTATTAACACTTGAGATAGTATTTGACCAAGAATTCTACTTCTATGAATAGAAGTACTTTCACAAGTACACAGTGTGTTTACATACAATCAAGGATATATGTTATCATCATTTGGGAATAAATGCAAATAGATCCATGTAATTGAATAATTGGCAGTTTTCAGGATCACTAGAGCTATGTTGGTAAGTAAATATCACCAAAAGTATTTTAAAATGAAAAAGCAAGAAGAGTATAGAAGTGATCTATTGTATTCAAACTACAAGCATTTGTGTATAGATGCATAATTTTTATATATGTAACATAATATGTATGATGATATCACATGCATACACATGTTATGTAAAAAGGAAACTTGCTTATAGGAAAGTTTTTGTTTCTCAGGGAAAACTTGAAAGATATATGTTAGAAACCATTATTTATAGTGAGTGAACCTTGAGATTTTGAACCTGAAAGGAAACTTACTTTTCATTGCTATCTTTTTTTGATGTCTTAGGATCTTGAATTGTGTCTTTGTTATGGATATTCATTTTTAACATTTCTTTAGAAAGCCTTCTTTAGCTTCTTCCCTAGTGTGATTATCATCACATTATAGGTTCAGTTTTCCATATTCTAGTTTTACACATGCACAAAAACACATCATATAGGCAATTTACGACTAGTCTAAAATGAGCTTTCAAGTGTTTAACATCATAAAACATCATCTTTAAAAATTGCAATTATAACTAATATTCCCTATGAGTCCATGGTAACTTTCTAACACATGTACTGTTTATTTATGATCTTTATATATTTGTATTAGGGGAAAACATGCATCAGTGAGTAAAAATGTGTGTAAATTTTATTAAAACTGTCTAAGCCTTGGCAAACTACCTAACATGTTTGTATTCAATTGTTATTTATCATATACTTAATTTGAAATGAGATAGGCTATGAATCACCGAAACTTGCAAGTTAATATGAATTATAAGACCACTGTGAAATCTTTTCTATCATATAGTTTTCTCATTCCATTACTTTGTTGGGTTATTCCTAATTCTTTTGATATTTACTTAAAGTAATACATTTTCATCATATTTTAGCATTTTTGAAAGCATGTTGGTTTTTGTTTTCTGAAGACAACATTAAAGATTGATTTGTGAAAGCAAGTTCCATGGTTCCAATCCTTATCTGGAATTATATAAGACTCCCGATAGGCAGACGAGGTAGGCATATATATGCTTGTGGCGTTTTGCTGAGATTGATAGGGTTTCCATCCAATCGAATGTCCTCTAATGCCTTACGAATATAAGTTACATTTTTAGTATTACAAAAGGTATCTTCATGCATCTCCAAAATGTTGTTATTCTAAAAAACATAAAAAAATTATAAGACAAGATATATCATATCCTCAGTATTGACTGTGTGTGACCTATTTTGCTTCAACTCTCTTTTCATTCCTCAATCAAGACTTTGCACCATGTGATTATTACATGCTAATCATATATAAATGAAGGAGCATACAAAAGCATATTCCTGTCTTTACGGGGCTTATAAGTTAGTCATGGGAATATAAAATGAGTATATCAGAAAACCAACTGAATAAAAGAAGTACTTCCAAAAACTCCGAGTAGTATGAAGAAAGGACAGAGGCTGTGAAGTTACTTTAAGAGATAGCAACTGGGCTGAGAATGAAAGACAAGGAGGCAGGGGACTGGGAGAACCAAAAGAAGACTAAAAGAGAGACTCTGAAGTTCAAATCCTCATGAACTGGTAAGGAACACAGCTCTCTTCACATTTACCATTCAAGTTAACTAGGTTGAAGATAAATGAAAGAGGGAGGGAGAAAATATCAGGAATTGCAGTTCCAAACCAGCCTGGGCAGGAAAGTCTATGGGACTCTTTGTCCAATTATCCACCAGAAAACTGGAAGAGTTGCTGTGGATCCAAGTGGAGAACACTAGCCTTGAGAGTGAAAGCTCAGAGGTAGCACCCAGGTCCTGAGTTCAAGTCCCACGAACAACAAAAAATAATGTGTAATGTGAATGAAACTGGATTTCCAACAATATAACATGTAGAATATTTTCAGTATCAACTAAAGCAACTCCAAGTATAGTAACAGTAACTATCACTTCCTTTCCCAAGCTCCTGACAACTATTAGTCTACTTTCTGTTTCTATAGACTTTTCTATTCTCCAGAACTTATATAAATGGAATCATTAAACCACATTGTGACTGAGTTTTGTAATCTACCATCCATGTTTTCAAAATCCAAATATATTATAGTCTGTACCAATATTTCATCTTTTTCTATTGTATTTCTCTTTCATCTTTAATTCTTGTACATGTTTTCCTTATGTGAACCTTTTACTTTTCTTTTTCTTGCATTATGAACCTCTGTGTATCCAAAAGGTGCATTTGATCTTGAAAATATGGAAAGAATGGCTATTACTATAAAATAAGCAAGATCATGCCATGCATGTATAAATATTATGTTATCAGATAGAAGTAATGAAAGCGAAGGAAGCAGAAAATCTGTCCCAGGTATGCAGGTCATATGTCCAGACATCCATCAGTTTGGTGGTGTTTTTCCTGGAGCTTCAGGCTCACCATATGTTTAGAAGCCTACCTGGAGGTGCAGGGCGCGTAGGTTTTCTGGGAGTGGCAGAGGAATGTGGTCCAAGTTGTTATCCGTCAGATAGAGATGGTGGAGTTCATACATGTCCTGTAAGTATTTCAAATGCAGTACTTAATTGAAGCATCTTCTTGCAACTACTTTAAAAAGACTATGTGTCTGTCTAGGCCTTTTTCCTAAGTTTTCTAGATAATGTAACCCAATTTTGGAAAACATTGGCTGTTGTCAAATATTTCTTTATTAAAATGTAGAAAACATGATTTCTCCATCTCTCAGTACGATTTTCTCTGTTTAGCCAAGGAAGTTATTTCCCATGGAGGGCATTCTGCATTTGGATTTGGGTAAGGTACAGAGTTTTCTTTATAGTGTAGAGATTGTTCCTTCACAAAAGACTTACTTACTTAGCAAAGAAAAAGGCAGCATAACAAGACAGGAGAGATTTAGACAACAGTTGGTCTACTGTCCAACCATCCCACAAAACCAGTGACTTGCCACCACCCATGCCTAAAGATTTCATCCTTTCTCCAGCTATGATGACACCTCTATCCCCCACAGGCAGATAACAGTGGCAACATGGCCTATGACTGCCCTTGAACTGAGAGCACTTTGAAATTGTTTAGATAAGGTATATTTAGAAGAGTAGCTCCAATGTTGTAAGATTGTGTGACAAAGTTATTTGGTTACTGGTTTTGTTTATGGCTTTTTTTTTAAGCAAGTACTCCAATACCACACTTACTATCTTCAACAAAACAAAATCATCAAGGTTAACTGAAGCCAACACATCTTATAGGTTAATTTAGAAGCTTTCTGTCCTTGAAACAACACCCATACCTTACTCATTTAATTATCTTTTAACCACATCAATTTTTCTTCTGGAGTAGAGTTTTAGGTAAATCCTATTTGCTGGTTTATATACCTCTAGAATCTCCCTGTCGGTGGGTGTTTGAGCACCCTCAGAAGATTCCAGAATGTAGAATTTTTCAAAAGTATGATGGTGGGATAAGAAGTTTATTTTAGAGGTTAAAAGTTTCATTAAATTAAATCTGCTCAAAGTAATAAAAAGACTTGCAATGGACAGCAAATGAAAGGACAGGATAAAAGACATCTCAAACTTAAAACTTACTTTAAATGCTTCCTGCTTAATCCCTTTCCTTCCAAGTCTATTGTTACTAATATCAATAAATGTCAAAGTGGTTGGCAATTCTGGGAGCTGTCTTATATGGTTATCCCGCAGGACAAGCTCTCGAAGTTGAGGCAGCTTTCGGAATGCATCTTCATCAATCTCAGATATTAAATTGGAAGTCAAATCAATCCTTTTTAAATTGTCTAGAAGGAGAAATGCATAAAATAGCTAAGAACTCTTATTGAGGATTTACTTCTGTAAAATATAAATATAAAAATTTATACATGTTGAAAATAAGAGTAAGTATTGCTCCAATTTTGGACAGCTAGTGAAGTAATTACCTATTTTATAAAAAAATTGTTTGTTCCAAGTTTACTTTGTATTCATATGCTTATAAGAAATCATAGCATGAGCAAATAAATTGGTACATTGTCTTTTAAAAAATTGGTCTTCACTCTTTTCATAAACTTTATCTAGATTGTTTTTCCATTACACATATTTTCCTATGTGAAATATTTGCTAATAGCCAAAGATACAGGCAATAAAAATAAATCTTCAAGTAATTAAAATACTATACAAAAATGCTAACTCACACTCTAAATCGGCAATAACTAAAAAGTCAAAATGTAAGCTTATATTCACCAATCATAACGCCACTAAACTTTCATAGAAGCTTATTCAAAACAGCTAAATCCCAGTTAATATATGACCATTGCATTTTCTTCTGAATGTCATTTGTAACATGTACTAGTATACTAGTATACTAGTATACTAGTACTAGTATACAATTATTTGTGATTTATATTTAGTTGAAAATAGTCCATATAATTGTTTATGATTTATATTCAGTTGAAAAAAGTTTCTTCGTGGCCATTCATTGTTTATTCTTATCACTATCCAAACAAACTCAAATGTTCAAGTAGGAAAATCAATTGATTTATGAGGTATATCCTGTCTCATTATAATCTAAAACACTCAGGGAAGTCAATAAAGAAATAACATCACAATTCTAGCATCCATACTCAGGCTTGCAAAGTCATTCCTGTCGATCTTTTGGATTCTGTTAAAGCGGGAGTAGAAGTAAGCCGTGTTCTTGGGCAATGGAGGGATGGAATCCAGTTCATGATCATCGCAATACACTGTGGTGCTTATGCAAGTACATAGGAGACAGGTGGGAAAGTCTGAGAGGGAAAGGGAAATAATTGTGAGTAATAATTGTGAGTAATAATTGTGAAAAGAGTAATAAATGTGAGTAACAGCATCTTTCTAGAAGTAGTGTGGATAGCAATAGTCAGGAAGATTAAAATCTCTCACCCGGCACATTTCTTATTTTACCATAGATTTAAAAAAATTAGTAAGTATCAAATTGGAATATCTTGATTAAATCTGCCCTGATAACATTCTAAAGATCAACTTTAACTTTTGGAGTGGTTATATCATGGTTGTTGTTTTATAATGATTCAGAACTGTTTTCAAAATGCAATTATGGATGTAACTGTTTTGTTATATAGTTAAAATAGTGCACATAGTATGTTTGTTTAATATATATATATTATATATATATATCATTCAGTTTGATAGAAGGGCCCCACTTGTAGTTGGTGATCAAGAACTAATCATGTGCCTACAAAGGTTTCATTGGCAGCATTAAGTAGGACAATCAGTTACAGGAATGAAAACCATTTTCAAAATGAAAAGGCAGGACACACTTCTTTAAGCAAAAAGCTTAGCTACAGGGACTCAGTCATGAGTTTAAGCCCCAGGACCTGCCTCCACCCCACCCCCAAAAAGAAGAAGACTAGAGATGAAGATATTTTTTCAAAAGGAGTCAAGTTGCAGTAATGCAGAATAAGTAAATTCTAGAGATTTTTTATTGATAAGGAAAGAAAGCCTTTCCAATAAATACACAGTCCAGAATCACAATAGTCCAGCTCTACATCCACCTTGTAAGTTACTCTCTTCAATTAGTTTTCTCATGGATAATGAAAGAAGTCTTATTAACACTCTCATAGGAGGTTGTGATCGATTTAATAGTAGAAGGGCTCAGTATGGTGGGGCATAAGTGGCGCATGTTTAGTCAGTGAAAAATACCATTATCTCCTCACCCTCATCTGTCATCACTTTGTCACTTTGAATGAAGGCATAGATTTCATCTTCCTATTGCAATGCTCATTGTTTTAGAAATCCGAATCACCACCAAGGTTTTGAGTCATATAAACACACAAAGATTTCTACCACATATCATTGAGTCTTTGATTTTCCCCCCATTAGGCCAAAGATAAATAGTTAAAACTGCTTTATATTTGAATGCAAATACATGTATGTAGCTCCTGCTTTAAACTGAGTATATTCTGAATCACACAAGACAACTGTGTGGTTGAAACTTGGCAGCTTTGGGAGATGACCAAGGAGACTCAACTATGATGTATATTTGAGGTGCCTGACCTTCATTGGTGTGTGGGCCTAGAACCCCTGTGAATTCTGGCTCCTGTGGGAAAGAGCCATCGATCATCCTGGGGGTGGATTCCTCATCATCTTCCTCCTCCTGGATCTCCCCCATCTCTGGGCCTAGACGGAGGAGCTCTCTGTTCCCAGATGGCATCACCGTCCCTCTTTCAATCTGAACACAAAAGAAAAATCAATCATCAGATAGTCTTCCCAGCCACTTGCCCGTGTCGGACAGGAATGTGAAGTGTAACTTCTTTGCCACAAGATGTCACTCGTGTTCTTGTGTTCAACAGGCTGTCTGGCCTGCTGGCTTGTGCAAGTGCACAACAGATCTGTGAACTATCAAATGTTGCTTTGGATGAATTGTGTTTCTTAAACCTTAGAAATTTTCTCCTTGTTCTTGACGTTTAACATCCTATATGTTTTTTGTTTCATTTCATAGTGTTTAAACGTTGTAATGATGCAGAGATTTACAAGAATTGAATTATTGTTGTGAATGATTCGGATTAATTCGATACTGCTTCAAAGTAAAACCTCAAAAATGCCCTTCACTCCTAAACTGTCATTCTACTCCCTTGAAGAAAAAGATGGATGAAAAATGATGTGTAGTTTTTTTTTCTTTTCTTTTTTTTTTTTTTTTTTTTTGGCTAGTCCTGGCACTTGGACTCAGGGCCTGAACATTGTCCCTGGCTTCTTTTTGCTCAAGGCTAGCACTCTGCCACTTGAGCCACAGCGCCACTTCCGGTCATTTCCTATATATGTGGTGCTGGGGAATTGAACCCAGGGCTTCATGTATATGAGGCAAGCACTCTTGCCACTAGGCCATATTGCCAGCCTGACGTGTAGTTTCTTTCGTTTTGTTTTGTTTTTCTCATTTCTCATTCCTTCTATGTAAGCATTCTCTTCACCAACAGTTTAGAGTATCCTTTGGTATCTTACCAGAAAGTACCTTTTCTTCTAAAATAATGTATATAGTAACATGAAAACTGAGTGAACTTATTATTTCATGAACTTTTCATGTATTCAAATATTATTTGAATAACAAACTATGTTTAAATTGACCTTTTTGAGTTCTGCCAATAGGAATTTGGGAAATTGCAAAAATACGTTTTCAAGTCATGCTTCTCTCACATTAAGTTTGCTTCTCTGTTTTGAGTTGTACATTTGATGTTATAACTTTTGTTTGTAAGAATACTGTTTGCATTCAGAACAAACCCTCTCTAATATGGACTTCATCTCTGCTTTATTTGCTTACTTTCCAAGAGCAAAACCCACACAGATTGCTTTCTAAGTTACTTAATGTCAAATGATGCATGAACCACCACTACAATCTGTGGGATAGGTAGTTAGACTGGATATTTTCTGACTGTTTTAAATAACTATGTGAGTTTAAAGACACTTATTATTTTATAACATATTTAATAGATTTGAATACATTTGAACACATCACATCAGAAACAAACAAACAAAAATCCTTTCAAAGAAACAACAAACCTAGGAGCTTTATGCATATCCAAATCTATTGGATGGTAAACTCAGTTATGTCTTTGACCTTTACATCATTACATTATAGCCTAATAGGCGAATAACAAACACTCACAAAGCATAATTTTTAATTTTTTTTCATCTAAGATACATTTAAGTCACGGTTTTATGCTCAACTATAAGCATTTTCCTGAAATGATTCAATGGATGCGTGAATACTAACTCCTTTAAAACATTTCAAGAATGAAATCAATAAGAAGGGAAATCATTTTGCATTTGATGCTCTAGAAAGATATGATACAGCCTAGCCAGATCTCTGGCAGAGAAATCTAAGTGAATCTATGGAGAGACATATGAATCTCATCAGAGCAAGGGGTGGGAGCGGCAGAATGAGGCCAATTCAGATGGAATGGATTTGCAGAGAAACCAAAAGGAGGCTCCAGGAAGGGAGGAAATTGAAACAGATGTTTCATGGACTAGAAGCAGCCTAAAGGGAGAAATACATTCCAGAAGCATTGCCTTGAATCTTTAACTTTGTAGGGAAATTTCAGCCCATATTTGCTTTTATAGATAACTGTTTTTCCACTGGTTTGATGTTAAGTTGTAAGATTCTCATTTGTCATCCAATATAATGAGGCAAAATAGCTTTTGGGTTTATCAGAAGCTGTTTTGTTCATGCTTGCTTGCAAATATAATAAGCAACTTTTAAAACCAGGGCAAGAAAAAAGCCTTTTTGATTCAATAAATTTGAAGAAACTATAACTCCATTGTACTGTGCCTGGAGAGACTTTGTATTATAGACACATTTATTCTTACTATTAAGAAGAATTTATTTGGGCTTGTCTTTTCCCTTCTTTTAATCATCTTTAAACTGTCATTTGAACTTGTGAAACATCATATGAAAAATATGATGTCAAGGACTCATGAACACCTGTCTGTCCATGTGGCTGATTTTATGCTCATGCTACGGAAACCTATATTAAATATAAAAAGAGCCATAAAACATCTCTGCCCTCTTTTTCTCAGCTACAATCAAGAACACTCAAATAGAAATGTAATTCAGTTTTTTCCTTCAATTGAGCCTTAATTTATTTTTCCAGTTTGTCTCTATCCTTTTTCATTTCTATCTATCCTTTTCATTAAGTTTCTTATGAATTGACTGTTTATTTTGTGTTTTATGTTTTCCTAAGCTTTAACAACATGAAAAGGTCATTCCTATAGATGATTTTCATCTTGTTCCTTCAAATATATGTATATCATTAGTTAGCGTTAGCAAGACTCATGTTTAACTGCTTTGCAGTAAATTTTATGCCTACTCTTTTCTTTACCTGTCACTAGGACTGTTGCTTATGTCAGGACAGAATATGTCTAAGAGTATATTCAATGTCCACAGAAGAGTGTAGACCAGAACTGACAAGTGCATATCCCAGAGGTAGTGATTAGGAGAGATCTCAGCAAATACCACCCTGGAGAGGTGAGTTCTCAGACTCGCTCAACTGCTCCAACCTTATCAGTTTCCTGACGGTAAAACATTCCTATGGGTTGACTTATTAAGCACATAGTGTCATAGTGTCATAACACTAGAATAACAGGAATGCACATTATTTTGCTGTTTGTTTCTGGAACTTCCCTGGCTACTCTTATATAAGCAGTCATTCAATGATCTTGGTTATTGGGTATAGTACTGAAATATCCTGTTTGCTACATTTGAATGCATTGAAAACTATAAAAGACTTTCTATTTCTAAATTTTAACATTTGTTCATATAAGTCCAAACTTATATAATGAATCACTGTAATTGAAATATAAAAATCAGTTAATATACTTTGCTGGCAGCATAATATCATTACATCATATTTGATATTCACTTGACAGGATCTCTTGTATCAGGGTTACATATTAGGTTGTTTTCAATCTTTCTTTATATGTGGTTATTCATAACTCAAGAAAATTCATTACAGAACAAATAATAACTGATTTAACTTTTATTTAGTCAGACTCTCTAATCTTTGTCTCTTTTGGGATCATGGTGGTTTTTTTTTTCTTTACTCCATTGTCGATTTTCTTCCCTGTTTTGAAAATGGCTACATTCCAGCTTTCGTTGCCAAAAAAGATTTTTCTTCTTCAGTTTTCTCCTAGTTTATTTAATACTGGACTCACAACATCTCCTTCAGCTCTGGGAACTAATGTGTTAGTCATCTAGTTCTAATTGGATGTGTCCAATTATTATAAAGAAGACTTTGGCAGAGGCTGTAGAGCAATATCTAATAGCAGAATCATTATCTTCTCTTTCCCCTTCATGTCCTTGTTCCCCACCTACAGATGCCAGAAGGACAATTTAGAAAATATATTGTAATCTAAAATCAGTAATTTCATGAAGATACAGGAAGGAGGTGGGAGGCAGTCATAGCAACTGAACGCAAATTAGACTGAAAACCATATCTGGAACCATCCATATTTTAGACCTTTATTTTTGATGGAGTAATTTAGTTTGTGGGTGTGGGGTTGTTTTTTTTTTTTTGTAAATCAATCTTTCCCATGTGAGCACAAAACAAACTGTCTCTTCTAATACAGCCTTTAATGAGGCATAACAACAAAAGACTCCAGATAAGTCAACCTTATCAGAAAGGACTGTTTTCCAAGGGATTAAAAAGTATCACAAGTTGTTGACTTTTATGAGTTGTTTTTTTACTAAGACTTTGTTGCAAAATAGAAATCACCCTTCTAATAGGAGAAGATTGTTGAAAAGGGATCCTTCCCACATCAGCCTCTGCTGAGGAGGATTGTGAGCCAGGAAAAATAACAAAAGAAGGCACAAGTAATGGTGAAACCCCAGGAGGTAGACTTCTTGAGTTCCATGGCAGAAAACAATTGCGAAGGCACTGGGCATAGGCTATCCAGCAGTTTGTCACCTGACCACACACACACAATGCAACAGCAAGTACTCAAAACTCTGAACTTAGCATAGTTTGCAAATCAAAGGCTTGGATGTACAGTACAACAAAGAAGCTTCAAATGAGACCTGGTGACTGAAAAAGCCACCATTGTGGAGTTGCACATTGCCCTAGACAGAGAGGCAAGATCTCAAATGTTACTTAGAGAGAAGAGAATTTTTCCAAATGACTCTGAATTTTAGGTTAGACCAAATCAAGTGCAGTGTGTGGTAAACCACTGAACATTTGGCATCTTTCTAGAAGTTTGGCTTTCTAGAAAGAAATAGACTACCTATACATCTGACTAAATCTCTTGTGACAGGCTGTTTTTCATGATGGGACATGCCTATGGAAGAGTTGCTCTAAGATTGATAAAAGATGATATCATTTAACTGCTGGTGAGAGATTGTAGAAATTGTGCTTAAATATATATGTTGTAGGCCAAAGACAATGAAACAGCATTTGGATAGTGTGAGATTAAGATTCTTTTTTCTCCATTTTCTGATTTTACTCAGGTTTTGATGAGCCATGAGTTTCTGGCAACTCTCTCTACTGATTTCTGAGAATAGGCTCTTTCATAAACATAACTATTTGGGGAAGATTCATAATTAGTCTGTCCTTTAAATTTAGTGTTGTGAGGCAAGTAAGACTTTGTTCTCTAAGTGTGTAGGTAACAAAAGACTTGGCACTAAACTCATAAATTTATTGTGCATTGGAAGAAACTGTGCCTGGAAACAGGTACTTGACTAGTAACAGACAAAATAACTCAACTTGAATCAAACATTAAGACTCTATCTAGCCAGGCCCCAGGTGTTTATTATATGTCACATTACATACTTCCACATGAACACTTTCACGACACATTCAACCCATAACCAAACCCCAGAAGGGGTAATCTGATGTATTTAATCTTTCCTCACAAACTTAACTATTGGCGAGGAGTTATTTACAAGTTTATATCATTTTTGTGTTTCCACAGGTGTATCAGAGGACATTCGTTTAGCAATTAATTATATCACAGAACTTTCTTCTTTTCATTGATGTGTTGTGGTACAATTTCATGGAGAACACAGAATCTAGAGTAGAACATCAAATGTCTGATATTGACTTGGATTGAGATAAATTCATCAATGTGTTCTTTTATCTATTTTAGTGTTTCTCTAAGGAAACTCCAAATACTTGGCAATGATCCTTGGCATAGTTCTGGGTCTCAGAATGTTGGGAGCATGTCTGTTCTAAAATAGATTACTGAAAGGAAAACCCATGCTAGGCTTCATGACTAAAACTGATGGCTTGAATAGACATCATTCTATGAGAGGGGACATCCTGCCGAAGGAAAGAGAGAAAGACTACATTGATTAAGGAGTGGGAGAATGAATTGGCCAAGATGTTTCATCTTCCTTTCTGGGGAAATTGCTGACCTGTCAAGAGAACATATTCTGATTTGTCACTGTCCACTCTATGATTCACTAGAATAGTCTCTGTTCTGAGGCATATGGCTGGAGGAATATGGCTTCTGACTCTTTGTGTTTGTGTACTTGTGGACTTTTCTATGGAAGAGCCTAGAGTTGCTTCACACTTAAGACATACCTTAAAGGGAATATTTGAACTATTTTGTCTGAATCTCATTTCTGCTTCACAACTAATCCTGAAATTAGATAAGGCATAAGGGAAAATGTCCAAAGGGGTCCATTAACACTTAATACCATTGCCTTGAAAAATGTCAATATTACAAGTGTCTATCTGAGCTGTAATAGAATACAAGATATATTTTGCTTTCTGTAACTGAATGTTGGCTTCTTAGTGTGCTCCTAACCTTTGTTGCTCCTTTTCTGTCTTCCATAATTAAATTTCATTTGTCTCATGATGTAATAATGTGACTCTTATCTCCGATTAACTACCAGAAAACCAGTAGTGGCAGTGTGGCTTAAAGTGGTAGAGCACTACCCTTGAGTGAAAAAGCTCAAGGATAGTGCCCAGGTCCTGAATTCAAACCCCACAACTGACAAAAAAAAGTGTAATAACTATATCTCATGTTAACTATCAGATTTACAACTAATACCTAATTTGAGAATTTAACGTTACAGCAATAAGTACTTTGTGAATAAACTCATAGACCTACATCCAAATAGGTACCTATAAATCTTACATACATATTTTCTTCATATTTTTATCTTCCAAATTTGTATTAAATTACTTATGTATTAGCCTGCTTTCTGAAAATTTTGAGGGACAGAGGGGCTTGGTCTAATTTATCTGTCCTAATTTCTAATTTTTATCAAAAGACCAAATTTAAACCTGAGATCAATAAAGTTTTGTCTTCATCATAGCATAAATCCCATTTTTTCCATTAAGAAACTGTTATCACCAACAGAAAAACTTCAGGGGCTCATATCTGAATAATTCTATCATAAATGTATTTGTGTTGATGACTTTCTATATTTACTATGCCCCAAGTTCTATATTAATAAGGTAATATATTTAAATGAATTCTCACAACTTTATTATAATAAGAGGCTGAGGCTCAGAGGAATTGTAGTACAGAGTGAATCAACAGTACTTGTAGTAGGTGTGACAGACTGAACCTACATGTTGGGATTCTGACTCTAGAGTATGTGTCACTCAACGCTCTAGTGTGACAAATACATATAGAAGTTGCTGTATGTGTGGGGTACCGACTCTCTCAACCAATTCCTAACCAGAAAGCCGAGACCATCTGCAAATATTGAAACTGTAGATCAGTCCTTCATTTATTTTTAGAAAACCATACGTAAATCAAAATGTCATGTCTAATCATAAGCAAAGGTTTGGGGTAATAGAACTGGGGAAGGGAGAGGGAATACCAAAATCGAGAGACAAAGAACAAAAAGACAAACCATTCAAAAAACAACACTTAGAAACCATTTGGTGTAAACCAACTGCACAACTCTTGGGAGGAGAGAGGAAGGGGGAAGGGGGAGGGGGCAAATGAGGAAGGAGGTAAAAAGTAGAACAAGAAATATACTCATTGCCTTTCATATGAACCTGTAACCCCTCTGTATCACACTTTGACAATAAAAAAAGAAAAAACAACAAAGGTTTGAGGTTATTTGTTAAAAAAAGAAACCAACTATCTCCTAAAATCATTTTCCACCATTGTATAGATAAATCTTGATGTTATTTCTTGTGATTGTTATAACAATTGCCTTCTAGAGGTATTAAAAGGGAAAAAGGTTTTCAGACTGTCTAAGGATGCACTCATATGGGTTTAACATATGGCACCAGACAAGTTAAGCACAATGGAATTTGAACAGAATTCTAGGGCTCAAGTGTATTTTACTCATTATCTAAAGGAGTGCCACTGTGGACATCAGGCAATAAGACTGTATTTTATTCTGTGTTAACCTTGAGGTAGGTGAGGCACAAATGTGTCTGAAAAGATTTCTCAATCCCCACTTTTCTAACAGAGGTGCTTTTAAAAGTTCAGAAGTATTATGTTACTTCTTGTTCCTTTAAGTGCTTTGACAGTTCATACCGAGAACTGGATATTGTGTTGATTATAAATGCTTGAAAATTTTTGTTTGTCTGATTTCTAGTAATTACATTACTTAATGTCAAGGAATAGAAACCTCTATACTATACACAGTTAAAAGAAGTCAAGATTATAGAAAAGCAAAAAAAAAACAAAAACAAAAACAAGGAGGCTTTTCACTACCCTTAATCTTTGTTGGTGTTGAAAGAATGTGGTTTAAATTTTTCTCTACAATTTATTAGCTGAATAACCTTGACAAACATTGCAGCTCCTGGTTATTCTGTGAGTATAGTATTTGTGTTTCCAATATTGTTTAATTGAATATATGTGTGATCTTATAAATAATATGCAATACACGTGAAGAATCATTGGCAAAGACTATCAGAATTTCTTTCTTCAGTGAGTCTCTGATTGTTTGGTGGCTTACCACTTTAATTCCAGAGGTAGAGATTAGGATGATAGTGGTCAGTTGTGGTAAAAAGATAAAGAAACCCCTCAACCAATAAACTGTGTGTGATTCATGCCTCTAATCTCAACTATATGGGAGGCATAATTAGGGGAATTGAAGTCCAGGCCAGGTTCAGGAAAAGCCCCCTCCAACCTAAGAGAAATGGAATATTTGCAACTCCCAAACTAAATATTAGAAACAGAAAACACCAAATACATATGTCCAGCAAAACACCCTTGAATTAAGCCATGCTAAGAAAAAGAAAACTTTTGAAAAGTGTTGTTTTCTGAAAAAACTTTTAGGACAAATAGAGAAATGTTTCCCCAAACAATGTGATATGCAAGCATACATCCCACAAACACATATATACATGTATTTATCTTTTGTCTAGCACTTAAATGAATATTGGAAAATGCCTATCTATATTGCTCTTGGAAGTAACTCAATAGGTTCTTTCTTACAATAATTAGATATCAAAGTCAGTTATCTGTAGTTCACATTACCCACAAAAAATTTCTGGCATCTACATCAACTGAAAACAATATCAAGTTAAAACGATAGTTTGGAAACCATAGAAAGAAACAGGAAGACAATGCAGTCTTTTATTACTCTGTTGGAAGCCATTTTCAGTTATGAGAAGATAGTATCATTATGACTATGATTGCTGTTTATTATTAAGTAAGGTACTTAACTGTACTGCCTTAATATATTCATCTACTCAATGAAATAACAGTAGCATTTGATAATTTTGTTGTAACAACCAAACGAGTTAATATGTAATGTGGCTAAAACTAACTTAGCTTAAGTTAGCTGTTGTGCATCAGAAATTAAGAGGTTCATATTTTGATCATGTGGCCTATAATCCATTACTTATCCTACCTTTAAATTAAAAAGAACCCAGTAGAAACTTCATTTGATGTCATTCCCATGTGTCTTATTCACTTGGTAATATACAGAACTATGATTGGAAAGCTAGATATAAAACCTTTTAACCTGGAATGCTATCAGAAATCTTATAAATAAAGCAGTATACTATTACTGCATGGAAATATCCAAACAAAAATAGTTTACTAGCTTTCTTCCAGCCACTAAGAAGTCAATGGGACTTAATTGTGATCCCAACATTGAGTCTGTGAAGGTGTTTGGCTTATTGGCCTGGAAAATTGCTAGACTCACAATGCCAAACATGTAGTAGCACATTTCAAGTTCGGCTGTCACAGCAATGTTTGTTACTGTATGTTGTATTTATTTTCTCTTGCTGCTTAACCATGTTATTGTGACCTTAGTATATTAGAACTAAAAAATCAGATGAATTGCCTTTTATTCTGCAGTGAATTTGGAATGCAAGACCTCATGTTGGGTAGGTAAGTGTTCTACTACTTGAGCCACAGCCTGGGTAGCACTGTTGTTGCTTTTGTTTGTTTTTAGATAGAGCTCCTGTGTATTTGTTAGGCAATGGGTCATAGTTCTCCATCATTAGCTAGAGTAGACTTGTGTTTGCCCCAAGGTTTGTTTTGTTTTGCTTAAACAAGGTCACACTTAGGTCTTATTTTGACTGCTCTCATACCATGATCTTTAAGTCCCTTCCTCCTGAATAGATAGAATTACAGATGTGCATCACACTGCCTGGCCATGTTGCTAGGTTTTTAACTCATAATTTTCTGTGGTTAAAAAAATCCAGGGCTGAAATGGGGCCCAGTGGTTCACACCTGTCATTCTAGCTACTCAGAAGGCTGAGATCTGAGGATCACAGTTCAAAGACAGCCCAAGCAGAAAAGTCCATAAGACTCTATCTCCAGTAAATTACTCAGAAAAAGCCAGAAGTGGCAATGTGCCGTGGTTCAAGTGGTTGGGTACTAACTGTGAGCACAAAGAGGCTCAGGGATACTGCCTAGGCTCTGAGTTCAAGCCCAGGATCATTGCATACCACACACACACAAACACACACACACACACACACACACACACACCACACACACACACACAGTGAAGACAGAGCTGTGGTGTCATATAGAACTCCATGTTCCTTGCTTGTGGAGGACTGAAGTTCCTCTGTGGTGGCTGACTATTAGTTTCTAGAATCTAGACGTCTCTTGTGTTGCTTACTCCACAGAAGTTCTTTTTTTTTTTTTTTTTTTTTTTGGCTAGTCCTGGGGCTTGGACTCAGGGCCTGAGCACTGTCCCTGGCTTCTTCTTGCTCAAGGCTAGCACTCTGCCACTAGAGCCACAGCGCCACTTCTGGCCATTTTCTGTATATGTGGTGCTGGGGAATCGAACCCAGGGCCTCATGTATATGTGGCAAGCACTCTTGCCACTAGGCCATATCCCCAGCCTCCATAGAAGTTCTTATGTGTGGAATTCCTCAAATGATTTAAATGTTGTCCCTTACTCGAGATGTTAATGTAAATGTCTCAATAATTTAGGCCAGTCCCACCATTTAATATCACTTTTAAAAAAATTCACCTGTGCCATAACATATAACCATATTTGAAGAGTGATATCCCAATTTATCCATGATGCTAAATATTAGAAAGGCATGGTCATTTACTCTGTATTCTTTCCCATTTGTAATTTCATAAAAAGATGATGAAAGTATTGTATTGGTTTATATATTTGCTTTTGAAATAATCCTGGAAATGTTTTTAATTACATATAATTTATACTTTAAAATGCATCATTTTTTATCAAAGCATGTGCTTATGTATATTCATATCTATACTCATAACATCTCTTTGAAAACCAGGTTTCTGATGATAAATTCATCATAAAGGAATAATTACTATATTTCAGTCTACCACAGGAAGTTGTTAGTGGTTGTCAGGAGCCCTAGTTTGTTAAGAAATATTTGGGTGGGGCTGGGAATATGGCCTAGTGGCAAGAGCGCTTGCCTCCTACACATGAAGCTCTCGGTTCGATTCCCCAGCACCATATGTATGGAAAACGGCCAGAAGGGGCGCTGTGGCTCAGGTGGTAGAGTGCTAGCCTTGAGCGGGAAGAAGCCAGGGAAGGTGCTCAGGCCCTGAGTCCAGGGCCCAGGACTGGCCAAAAAAAAAAGAAATATTTGGGTGCAAAATTAGTTTGTATGGGGTAAGACCTGAGCCATTTCAGGATACAATGCTATGCCTTACAGGGATTTTGCTACTATAGAATATGAAAATACTGAGGTAACATTCTACATTAAATTATCATTGTATAAATGTTTATCAGCTTAGGTTTCTTGATGGCCAGAAGAACTTCAGTACCTTTTTTGAGAATGTCCAGGGGTTTGCAGGCAATGAGAAGGATCCTGACAGCAAGAAATGAGTTTAAAAATAGTGCAGATAAAGGGCATCTCTTTCATAATTTTGCGTAGGAAAACCTAATAGTTCTTCTATTGTACATTGGGTCTTCTCAAAAGATAAGCTTGCAATTCACTGCTCAACCTTATTCAAAATGTCTGATTTATAGTAATCCTCATTAGATCCTTCATCTAACATATTTCTCTTTGTTTAACATATTTAATTTGGTTTGTAACTATATGCATGTTCTGTGGCATTGAAACTACTTGAAACAAGGAAAAACACTTGCAGAGATGGAGAAGTTGAGGAGAAACTGAGTCAAGGTGATAGAGTGTGACTTGTACAAATTGTTGTAGTAGGAAATATGTTTCACATTTCACAGATTAACAAACAATATTGAATCTTTATACTGTAATTTTCTTGATAAAGATTTAAGTTCTGTATAAGTTGGCTATGTAATTTGTCTAAACATTTTCTTATTCTTTGCAGCCAAAATTAGTTGCTCCAAAATTTTAATCACCTTCTAAAGGCAATGTTATGCTTTTGTTGTTTGTAGTTAAATTTTATCAACAGAGTATATTAATTGGTCCTTAGTATATCAGAGTCTGCTTGATCACTGATCCATGCAAATTACCTTATCTTTTAGTTATATAAAAGTGTGAAATGCCTAAGTTCTGAAATATTGTGTACTCTTACCACATTTACACTACTGCTGGAAAGGCAATCAACCATTCTGATGCAAAGTGCGCCCAAACCATTGTCCTTTCTGTGTTTTTTTCTTTTAATTTACTCTAGTAATATATCTGTACCCCAAACTTTTCTGTTCAATCTACAAGTAGTATTTTTTCCTTTTTTTTTTTGCTAATTGCCTTCTCTTTAAACTTCCCTGTTATAACTGGAAAGAAATTCCTGTATTTTTCCCCCATTTTGATGAAGATATTTGAAGTAAATAAGGCAAACTGGTAGAAACCAAAAACCATCCTTAGCATTAGCTTCTAAAAGATTACTCTGTTCTGGATAAATGGTGATTGTACATCCAGAGACAAAAAAATCTCTCTATTTAGAAATAAGCAAAAACCTATCTCAAATGAGAGCAAGTTTCAATCATCCCTTATTTGATGCTGTTGAAAGTGTAAAGAATGGGTAGAATCCATTACCTTTGCTTGATTAATAGGTATGTTTTCATAATTGTAGAAGTCATCTAGGTCTTCTAGAGTGGCGTCATAGGATTCTGAATCATAGTTGATGGACTCTGGAGTGGGGGCTGTCACAGCAGCATCAAAGATGACAAGTCCTAGAATAAGTCTTGCTAATATCTTCATCTTTCAAACTTTTCTAGTTATAAAATATGAAAATGCATACATATTTAATTGGCAAGAGCTCAGGAATGGCTTGCACCAAATAGGCATAATACATCAATGTCAACATCAAGGAACTCAAGCTGGTAACTCTCTTTTCATGAATAATTTATTAGATGACTTCTGAAGTCACTGGTATGAGGTGTTCAAATAAATTTATATATTCACATTTTTAAAATGGATATATATATATATATATATATATATATATTTTTTTTTTTTTTTTTGGCCAGTCCTGGGCCTTGGACTCAGGGCCTGAGCACTGTCCCTGGCTTCTTCCCGCTCAAGGCTAGCACTCTGCCACTTGAGCCACAGCGCCGCTTCTGGCCGTTTTCTGTATATGTGGTGCTGGGAAATAGAACCTAGGGCCTCGTGTATCCGAGGCAGGCACTCTTGCCACTAGGCTATATCCCCAGCCCAAAATGGATATTTTAATAGCAGTGAAATCTATGCCACATTGGGGAGAAAATGGAAAGAGTGAGATACAGAAAGACTATCATAATCACAAAAGCATTTTCATCATCTAAGGGTCTTCCCACTCCATTAGGATTACGTTCCTTTCACTATCTCTGGAATATATACTTAATGATAAAGGTGGTGATTGTATTATGACGGCTATAACTATTCCACCTTTTAAAGAAGTGGGAACTGGGCTGGGAATATGGACTAGTGGTAAAGTGCTTCCCTGGCATACATGAAGCCCTGGATTCGATTCCTCAGAACCACATATATAGAAAAAGCAGAAGTGGTGCTATGGCTCAAGTGGTAGAGTGCTAGCCGTGAGAAAAGAAGCCAGGGACAGTTCAAGCCCCAGGACTGGCAAAAATAAACCAAAACCAAAATCAAAAAACCTCCACAAAACAAAGAAGTGGATATTGAGACAGAGTTCACTAGTAATATAGCTATATTCCTACCTCTTTCTTATACTTTCAAGATTAAGGATTTTTCTAAAACAAAATAAGCAAGTTTTGTTCAATCCTTTACTTTGGGTATAGAATATATTTAATATATATGTTACAATATCTGTACTATATATACATTATATATAATGATTTCATGCAAAATTCCCTAAATATAGGAGTAAAATTTAAATTATGTAATCCTCTACTCCTTGGTATTTCATTTTAATTCTTAACAGGAATCAGGAGCACTGAGGTCTAAAAGATTACTCTTTTTCAAGGCTCCCTGAGTAAAGTATTTGCACACATAGGATTATATTGATTCTTTAAACTTTACATAAGTACAATGATTTTTCCCACAGTAACTTCAAGCTCTTGTGTGTTAAATCAAGAGCTTACAGTTTTAGTTGTTCTGTGTGTTTTCCTCGGAATGCATTTTAGTTTGGGAGCAAAATAAACATTTAAGTGGGTATGGCTAAAAACTGTTACCTAGTGATGGTATACTCAAGTGACAAAATATTGTAAATGGTTTTATCAAACATACATTTTAAAAGTTTCTATTTTGGATGTGCTCAAATACTAACACCATTTGTGGTATTAGTATAAAAATGATTTCATTATAACTGCTGCTCTTAAACTTAAATTTATTGGCAGACAAACTGACCTTCAGGAAGTTGAAAGGAAGTCTTTATGAGGCAGATTCAGTCAGAAGGATAGGAAATTCCTCTGAGAATAAGAAGCAGGACAAGGAGCTCTTTTTCCTCTCCTCCTATGCTTTCTTCAAATGCGTTTTAAAAAAATTTACACTGGATAAACTTGGTCTTGATGTCACCTGCCATTTCAGAGATCTTTGCTGGATGGCAGAGCTGTTGTAGGCAATTACTAACCAAGTCAGACTTAATAAAACAGTGTGACTTGCAAATCTTCCATGAACCATTCTTCTATATTCAAGTGGGAGCCATTAACCATGGCCACTAAACCACAACTGTGCTTTCCTTGTACTTTCCTGACAACTTTCATTGTTCAAAGAAATCATGCACTTGCTGAAACCTTATCTTACTTTATAGTCTATAAATGATTGTAAATTTATAACCATTTGATTATAAATAGCTACACCTCAGAGTTACTTGTATTTGGAATAGCTTCTAGAGCTACCAGCAATCAGGTAGTGAAAAAAAAATGTGAAGACTGTCTACTTAAGTGCATTTATTTAAAAATGTATGGAGGAAGGAACTACAACATAACTATTGTGTATCTAGTGGTATATTAGTTGAAAATGTGTTGACCACTTTGCATCATTCTAGAATACATTGAAAACTTAGGCTTATTTAAAACTATTTACAAATTCTAAATTTAGAATCATAGATATATCTATAAATATAATAGACATATTAGAAATAATTAAAATATCAAAATATTATTTCCTCTCCTTGCAATAATATTTCTATTCATATTAATCAGTAGTGTCAGTCTTTTACTGACTAAGTTGTGGTTTATGTCAGGGCTCTTGATTTAAGGCATATATTGGAAACTACTATAGTTTTATTGGCATCTGCTATGACTATTTATGTCAACTCTTTTGCCCTATGTTATTAACTCCTAAGGTAATTCATAATGTTTGCTCTTCCAATATTAATATAAAAATGTCAACAACAAAATCAAACCAATCCTGTAGGATAAAAGTTCAATAAGAGATTATTAAAGCAAGTTAAATTTTTTTAAAGGTTATTTTATAGTGGAGGAAAAAAGTCTCTAATCCAAGAAAAAGCAAGTGTAAAAACTTACCTTTGGCTCCGACTTGGTAGAGTGGCACAACGTGACTGAGAGTGTAGAGCCAGGGGTATTTGTCCCCTGACCAATGGATATGAATCCTGGTCAGTGGGAGGTGGAATTTATAACACTCAGCTTTCTGTTTGGAAAATCTAACCTTCATAAAGGCTTCTCAGTCTCCAAAATCTCCAAATTATTTTATAGCCACCCAACCCTAGTTTTTGAATTTATGTTAACATAGTTATAACTACCAATGTATAACTATCAATTTTTTCTAGTGGAAAATGTTGGCTTTAATATATCTCACCTATAAAAATTTAACTCAAATTCATATCTATAACAAGCTAGCAGAAACATAGTACACACAGCAATATACAGATGGATATTTCACTAGCATTCTAGTAAGAAATAATTTCTGTATATTTTTCATGTCTTCAACTTGTTTCTTCATTTTTATTAATATTAACTGAAATCTAATAAATGTTGCAAAAGCCTTACCTGTTTAGCTTTGTGTAAGTAATATTAAAAAAGATATCTAAACTATTTTAATTTCTGGAATGCTTTGATAGCAGAGAACAATGAAACTTTTGTCTGAAAATTTGAAAAGAAAAGGGCTTATTTCTAGAAAGAATGCATAAATACAATTTAAGTGTTTGAGGTGGAGGGGTGGCAGTTTAAGTGTTCTGGGACTGGTGTGGGGGGTCTCTTTTTACTCTTATCAGAGCCAAACAAATCAAATTACCTAAGAGGAAAAGTTTTCCCCCAAATGCAAGCTTTGTTTTAGGCTCCTAATACCTGGTGTGATTTGTGAAAGAAACCAAGTAGGTAAAGATATGGGGAGAAAAACTATGTATATTACATTCCCATCTCTTACTTTCACAAATGTAAAGGTCCTAGAGAAAAAAGAAAACTAGCTTGCATCTCATATTCTGATATATTTTACATGAATCTAGGATTCTTGTTTTTATGCATTAAGACTCTTTCCTTCATGACTGAAGTGAATGACTATACTGAATTTGAAGTTAAGTTTGGTTTGGGGCCAACTGATTGGAGAGGAATCCTATCTTTAGGCTTCTTTTATTCCACTTTCTAGTCTTTGTCCATCTAGTCTATCCAGGGCATTATCATTCATTATCTCCACCAAACTGTCTTGTTTGCAAATGACTTGTTTTCAGTACGTATTATTTTTCTTGGAATCAATTTTATTTGGAATGGGAACAGTGATAATGGATACAGCGGGACACCTACTAAGATCATTCAAAAAGCATAGAGGCTGTCTTGAAATCACAGATTTCTTCCCAGCATTCTTAATGTCTATGTCACTGTAATTGATTGAAAAGACAGATTAAACCTGAATTCCTCTGCCCACACTGGGTAGCAGCAATGTCCCACACTGAGTTAAATTATGTCAGATGTCATTGTGAACGCTCTCCACAAGTTCTTAAGCAGAATGCATTTCACTATTCAGAGAGACTTTCACTGTGAGGAAACAAACCTCAACTATTACATGATGCAACACAAAGAAACATGATGCAAATATTACATGCAACACAAAGAAACAGCTCACCACATTGGCTTTTTCCTGGGCTCATGTCCCCAGATATCACTGAGGTCATTTGAGATGGAGGTAGCCATATTCTGGTTAAAAAAATCTGTGTACCTCAGTAGCTTTTGAAGTCTTCCAGATATTTAAAAATAAAAATAGTTATGTAGAACATCTTTGAAATACCTAACATTTCTTTCTCCTTTCATTATTCAGTCCTCTGCACACTGTCAGGTGACAAAGGGGCGGGATCTTCTAGTCCCCAAGCATCTGCAGGAATTTAGATGAACCTATAAGGTTATTTCAGAAATAATATCGTCATCCTATCCTTTGGTGAACTGTTTGCATTTCAATGAGGCCTGCCTTAGGCTTCAGTGCTCTCTCTACACATGATGTGGGCACCCTATGTTCATGACAATTTAAAAGTCAAGCCACTCATTACTGGAGAATTTGAAAGCAGAAATAATAATTCCTCCAACTTTTATTCTTCCAAATGAATAAGATTTTCACTTTCCTTATAAAATTTATAAGTAGCTAAGTCATTTCCATTGGTCTTGTCTAGTTGTCCTCCAATATTTTACTGACTGTTTTGAACTGTTAGGGCTCCAGTTTGAGACAGTCTCATAAGGGCCTAATTAACATTGAGCATTGAAAAAGCATGACTTACCATTCTGGCTGGCTTTTATCCTTGGTAAACTATCTTCTAGCCTCATGATAATTTTCTTAATAGGCCCCAAGCTTGGTTAGTACACACAAAAAAAAAAAAGCCTCAAAGGATCAGTTGTTATGACTAGTTGCATTTTCTAATAACTGAGTTTTTATTGCTATTTACCTTTTAAGCCTGAAAACATTTTATAAAAACCTTTTGGATATAATTCTCTATGAAATGAAAAAAATAGCACACTGAATTGGTTTTTACAGAATTAGCTTTAAACGTGACAGTTGTTTGCTAATGGTTGTTTCTTCCTATTTGACAATGATGATTCAAGACGGTCATCACTCTGAGAATAACCTTGTCTGCTCTACTCTGAGCCCAAAACACTACATCATAATAGTTGCATTGATTATAAGTAATAACAGCATTGCCTGTGATGTTTTGCTATTTTCTTGTCATGAACTAGTACAGAAGCTTTCTTCTTACCAGAGGAAGTCCAAATCTCCAGGCCTTTGGTGTCACCATAAGCACATAGGAACTGTGTTGCCCATCCCTGTGAATCACATTGTCTTGTCCCAGGAGCTTTAAAGCCTGAGCTGCAATCTACAAACTCACAACTTCTGTTTCCATAGGAAAATTCTCCTCTACTGAAAAGAATTATATCTCCTGATAAAGGGGTGTGTGGGGGGGAGGGGGGGTCCTGGGGCTTGAATTCGAGAACTCACCCTCTTCCTTGGCTTTTTTGCTCAAGTCTTGTGCTCTACTTCTTGAGCCTTACCTCCATGTCCAGCATTTTGCTGGTTAATTGGAGATACAAGTTTCTCATAAACACTCTACCTTTGAATCAGGATCCTCCAATCTTAACCTCTTGAGGATTTAGGATTTTAGGCACTAGTCACCAGAAAAAGTTTTGTTGTTGTTTTGTTACTGTCTTTCTAACATTATGGCTGCTCCCCTCACTCAGATCAACGACAGAAGGGATTCTCTTCTCAAAATTTTCTTGTCCAAGCAACTTCTCTTCACTCTGAAACTCATTACATGTGACTTCCTCGCCGGTAACTTTCCTGTCTGCTGGACTTCTTTGAGAGAACTTCCTCTTGTTATTGATAACTTTGTGGCTTGCAAAGTTGCAGAACACATCTGGTTCACATGACCAATGACATAACCCTCCAGGTGCATAACACATCTGTCCAAGTGGCTTGGTTTTAAGTTCCCTGTATAGTCACACAACTGTTTTCCTATCCAGCTCATGTGGCATTGCAAGCACTGTCTTTGACCTCATAAACTCATCATTCCATGGATCTCTTTATTGTGTTCACTGTCTACTACATCTCCCATCTTCCCTTTGTCCTTACCCTCATAGTAGATAGACAGTTATGACACTTTCTTCTCTCTTTCCCCTTCTCCAGTTTAATTAATATGGTCAAACATCAGCCATGATTGAGTCCAACTGATGATTTTATCCTTTCTGCTTCTGAAAAGCTGCATAGTGAAAATATGAAATAGTAAAAAATCATACCCTACCATGGCTGTTTTAGTTTCACTCTAAATTCTTACAGAGACGTTTCAGTGTTGGCTGGAAATCTACTATATTTCTGAGGTTGATTTTTCTAACAATTTGAAGACTATTTTGTAAGGTCCCTTTCATTGTCAAACTTCCCATATAGCTTTTCTTGTAACTGAGAAAGAGCAAAATCATCAAAGAAACCACATTTTATGCTTAAAGCCATCTAAACTTTATGCAGAATACATTTTTTGGACTTTCCTTCTGTGACTATGCAAACCTTTAAAAATATATTTTCTAAATAATGCTTCAGGTATTACTCTCATTTTGACAAAGCCTATGATGTCCAGTTATCTCCTCCTCCTCAGTATTGTCCCTTCTACTAGATCAATTCTATTAATTTATATGCATTCTCTGGGCTCAGGAACAGTTATTCTACATAAAACAAATAAGATGGCCAGGCACTAATAGCTCATATCTGTGATCCTAGCTAATTGAAAGGCTGAAAACTAAAGGACAGGGGTTTGAGTTCAGCCCGGGCAGAAAAGTTCCCGAGCTACCTTTCTCAACAGTTGTGCACAGTAGTGCATCTTGTTATTCTAAACTATATGAGAAGCTGATATTGGAAGGATCACAGCTCCAAGCCGGTGAGAAAAGTCTGTGAAACTACACATCTTAATCGAAGGTAGCTGAATGTAACATATAGCTGTCAGCCTAGGAAAATGGAAAGTTTAAAATAAGCAGGTAACAGCCTAGTGCTAGCTTCCAGGACAGACAGTGAGATTAAATTTTGAAACTAACCAGTCAAAACTCAGGGCCAGAATCAAGACTCAGAAATAGAGAATCTTACTAAGAGATAAGAGACTGAATTTAAGCTTCAGTACGCCTCCCCCCCAACAACCACTACTGACTGAGTGAAAGTCAACAGAAAATTGTGAATATATTAGTAACTCACATACTTTAAACATAAAGGAATTCAAAGTCTAAGAGTGTGTGTGTGTGTGTGTGTGTGTGTGTGTGTGTGTGTGTGTGTGTGTTGAATTGGGGTTTGAACTTATGGCCTCAGGCTTGCTAGGCTGGCTAAGCAGGTACTCTGTGACTTGAGCCATATCTCCAATACTGCTTTGGCTGGTTGAGATAGGGTCTATCACTCTTTCTAGCCTTGAACCCTGATCCTTCAGATCTCAGCCTTCTTAAGAACTAGTATTACAGTCATGAATCAATGATACCTTCAAAAAATGGGGGGGAAGAGAGGAAAAAGAGGGAGCAGGTAACAAGTTGGATAAGAAATATGCACACTGTCTTACATATGAAACTGTACCCTCTGTACATCACTTTGACAACAAAGAAGTGAATTTTTAATGTTAATAAAAATTAATATATAAACTTGGAGATTTGCTTACTTTTGACCTTTATTATTATGATCCATTTACAAAATAGCCTTTGAACTCCATAATTTATTTTTAGTAATGTCTCATTTCTGTGTTCCCTTTTACAGAAACAAAATTCAAAGTAAATGCTATTCATTGGTTATTTCCTCTTACTCTGTTCACCCTTCAATCCACATTCCACTGCAGTTTCTGGCTTTGTCCTAATGTCTCATCAGCTTCCCTTAGCTTTATTATTTATTTGTTTAATGTATCTGTTTATTTAATTTATTCTCTAATGTATTGGCCATATATTCTCTGCTTTCTCTTTTTCCTTCCAGTCTGTGAATTTTTGAGTTCCTTGAGTTTTAGTCCCATGATTCATCTTGTCTCTTTTTATCCTTTCTCCTCCTTTAACCTCATCTGCTTCCATGGTATAATTAGAAACAATGCTCCAATAATGATGTTAATAATATCTAACATGTTGGATATTTACTGTAAGACTATCATTGTTAATGCCTTCATTTATGGGAGAGGAAGAGCAGGTCTAGAAAAGTTAAATGATTTCAACAAGCAAACATTGGAGCCAAAATCAAAGCTAAGGCACTCTGGCAGTAGAGCTCAAGTTCTTTTAACTACAATAAAAAGCCTCTGGTGAAACCTTCTAGCGTGACATCTCCATGTCCAATCTTCGTATTTTACTCTGAGCTACATGCGCCTATATGACATTGATTAATTTAAAAGCTATTATCTCCACTTGGATATCGTCTTGATCTGCTTACTTTTACAATAACTAAATAACATAGACTAAATAATTTACAAAGAGAAAAAGTTTATAGCAATTTGGAAGGTTTAAGGGCATGGTGTACAATTCTACCTTCTTGCTAGTAGAGATGATAAAAAATGCCAATGGTGGTGTGAAGCCTTGCATCACAAGACAGAAGGCCCCAGCTCAAGTCGCCTCATCTCATACACATCCACGCTCTCATTTGACACCATGATGGTGTCATGGAAACTACCTCCCATGGTTCACCTATAAACACAATGATTGTATTAAGTTTCTACACTTTTCTTTAATACCACCTAGTGGGGATTGCATTTCACCATTGATTTTGGTGGCAACCTTCAAAGTAAAGTGGTATCTAATTAGAAAATATACCTGAAGTGATTGCTTTTAGATCCATCTTGTGATGGTGGTCTTGCTTGTGGTAACAGTGGCTGATTCTTGACTAAAATAGTAAATGGATACATTTGTGGTGCATTTGGTTTTCTCCTTATATTTTTCTGATCTACTGAACTTCTCTGTTGTCTTATGACCCTTTTCAAGCTGTGACAGTGGGCTTCTTAAAGCAAGGCATGGCTTTTGCTCATCTCTAAGCCTACTTGCTTGTGTTCCATACAAAGATGTGTAACAGGCAATTTTGGTGACTGTCTGAGAGAGTTTCTGTATCATATAGTTCTTTTGGCCAAAAGTATTTATAAAACAAAAATTAAACTGCCTTCTGAACAAGAAATGTTGTGTCCCAAATAAATGAAAGGCAAATAGGTCTCCTGTCTAGGAGGCATTCTTCTCTGGTGTAATTCTTAGATGGGCCTTCATATGGAGGAAATGTTATGCCTGCATCTTGTCATACATCTTCCCAAATTAAATTCAGAGAGCAAGAGGAAAACTCTTTATCTGAGAAACTTTCCCAAAATAATTCCCTTTGTATTATTGGTTATAATGCAAGTACATACTTATCATTTGTTTTATTTTTAACAGAGTTGGAGAATCTAATCTCAAAATAGCTGACCTCTCTCTTCATTCCAAGCTGAGACCTTTGGTTATTCCTTCCCTGACAACTCCCCCTTTTTTTTTCTGTTTTGAGCTAGAAAAAGTTTTATCTTATTTTTCTTTTTTAAAAAAAATTTTTATTGTCAAACTGATGTACAGAGAGGTTTCAGTTTCATATGTTAGGCATTGGATACATTTCTTGTACTGTTTGTTACCTCCTCCCTCATTCCCCCCTCCCCTCTCCCCCTTTCCCTTCCCCCCCATGAGTTGCTCAGTTGATTTAAACCAAACAGTTTTGCAAGTATTGCTTTTGTAGTCGTTTGTCTTTTTACCCTGTGTCTCTCGATTTTGGTATTCCCTTTCAGTTTCCTAGTTCTAATACCAGTATACACAGTTTCCAATGTACTCAGATAAGAGACAGAGATAGTGCAGGTACAACGACAGGAAGGAGATACAAGAGGGTCATCAATAATAGAAGCTACAGTTTCACATCACATGTTGAAAGTAATTACAACAGTGATATAACACTCATTTCCATAACATGGATTTCATTTCACTTAGCATCATCTTATGTGTTCATAAGAGTATAGCTATTGGGCTCTTGTGATTCTCTGCTGTGACAAGCCTAAACCTGTACTAATTATTCCCTATAAGGGAGACCATAGAGTCCATGTTTCTTTGGGTCTGGCTCACTTCACTTAGTATAATTTTTTCCAAGTCCTTCCATTTCCTTATGAATGGGGCAATGTCATTCTTTCTGATAGAGGCATAAAATTCCATTGTGTATATGTACCACATTTTCCTGATGCATTCGTCTACTGAGGGCCATCTGGGTTGGTTCCATATTCTAGCTATGACAAATTGTGCTGCGTTGAACATTTTTGTACTGGTGGCTTTAGTGTGTTCTTGTTTGTGGTCTTTTGGGTAGATGCCCAAGAGTGGGGCTGCTGGGTCATACGGGAGCTCTATGTTTAGGACAACCCACTTTAGTTAGGAGCAACTTCTTCCTAACATAAAAAACAATTCAACATTTTTCTAGAAATTTATTTGTTCATTTATTTCCTCCTGCTAGAATTTTCATTCCATGAAAACATTGTAGCTATTTTTATTGCTATAGCAGAATAGGCATTCAATAAATAACTATTGCCAAATATTCAATGAATTGACTTAGACCTTAGACTAAATGCGCCTACTCCTTAATGTTCAATGGACTGATATAAGGGTGAAGAATGGTTCCAGCAAGGAAACAAAGACAGAAACAATATAGAGCAATAGACTTTTTTTGAAAATGAACAAAGAAATATTCTGAATTTGTGTGTGTATGGGTTTTGTTTTGGGGCTGAGATGAATACTGTTTCATCAAATTTTAGTTTTTTCTGTTCAGTTGAATTGGATAAAAACTACCAGTAATATCATTGATCAACAAGATTGAGAACACTAATATAGTTCCTCTTTTGTTTAGGATACATTATCCCATAAATATTATATCACTCATGCTTAATTAAAGTAACTATTATAATCAGCTACCAACAATACTAATTTTATCATGATAACTTGATTTCACATTATTCCTTTTTACTAAGTTGTATTTTATTTTCTAAAATATTTATTGTTTTGATATAACCATCATTTAAAAATATTTAATAACTATTTGAAGAAAAAAATTACTACCAGAAGGCTTACCACCCAAATATAATGGTCTGCTTATCCACAGATAAAACACAGGTGATATATATAGCTAGGCTATTTTTATACAGTTATGTACATAATTTAAAATAGTTACATCTATTTATACTTTACTACATTTTCAAAGTACTTTAATTAAAGTAACTGTTGAAAACCAGATGTTTCATAACAAGAAATATTAGATTACAGGTATATATTTTAAGTTTAGTTGAACATATTAAGAAAGTTAAATCATATTTAACTATTTGAATTTATATATACGTGTTACATTTGTAGTTCTTACATTTCAATTTATGTTGGATTTTTACTTTATAGGCATTTGTAATAATTTCCCCCTACATCTACATGCACAGTTTTCTATCATTAATATCTTTTAAGGGGCTGTTAAGTCTTTGTGTCTAATGTTGTAATATTTTTAGCCTTTACAATGTCCTTATTTTTAAAAAGCTTGTTTATATAGATGCTGAAGATTTACACTTATACAAACTCAGGAGATCTGAGGATTGCAGATCAAAGCCAGTCCCAGGAAGAAACTCCATGAGACTCTTCCAACTAACTACTGAAAAGCCAAAAGTGGAGCTGAAGCTCAAATGGTAGAGTACCATCTTTGAGAGAAAAAGCTGAAGGACAGTACCTAGGCTCTGAGTTCAAGTCCCAGTACCACCCCACCCGACCCCCAGAAAAAAAAGAACTTAGTTAATTTTCCCAAGATTGTCTCATTATAGAATACTCTCTTTGATATTTGACTAAATATATTCGCAATGATTTTAATAGTATTAATCTCCTCTTCTGTCTGTACGAATTACATTTTTCAGATTAATTTTGAGACAGTTCTTTTATGCAGCTGTTTTCATTTCCAATTTTTTTCCACAAGCAAATCTCTTACATGCTCTATTTGCTGTCCTCTTGAATGTTTGAAAGTATCTGTAAGCTTTCTGTTCTAAGGGCAAATAGTTTGGTACTGCATTTCTGGGTTACATTTTTCTTATGACATGAGGTATTGCTTCATTGTCTTCTGGCACTACAGGTCTTAGTGGAAAAGTCTGAAGCCAGGGCTCCACTGTGTAGGTCATTTGCTTTTGATCTTCAGAGACTCATAAATTGTTTGTTCCACTTTGAACCATGGCAACCTCACCAATGCTTACTTGGCCTTTATATTACTAGATCAGTTTTTCCTGGAGAAAATGATGCATTCTTATTTGATGATTTCTATTTTTGATATATTGTATCTTTACATTTTTATTTCTGTTTAAAGGTGATATTTTTCCTGAAACAATAATAATGTACTATTGAAACATATTTTCCATATTCCTATCAACATCATTTCTCATCCCAGGTGATAATACCAGATGGTATCATTCTTTTCTGCTTCTTTTCTTGAGCCTTCTATTACTATCTTTTTTAAAAATTTTTCTTTTTTGCCAGTCCTGGGGTTTGAACTCAGGGCCTGATCTTTTTGCTCAAGGCTAGCACTCTAGCTCTTAAGCCACAGCACCACTTTCAGCTTTTTCTGTATATGTGGTACTGAGGAATCGAACCCAGGATTTCATGCATGCTAGGCAAGCACTCTATCACTAAGCTATATTCCTAGCCCTGATTTCTACTATCTTTAGTAAACACTTTAAAAAATGCCCAAGGAAAAGTGAGCAAAGGCCTTTCTTTGGGAACCTAGAGTAACACTGCAGAATTTGGCTTGGAAAAACTATAATTGGCCAACTCCAACCCAGGCTGGCCTCCCTTGTCTCATATAAGGAGAGAAATTTTTAAAAAAAAATTGGTAACAGCTTTTGAAGATCAGAGCCAGGAAACTTAGGGTTGCTAATGTCTTCTGTTTTAGTATACAGAAACACTCCTTGACAAATGAACACCATTTTAACAGCATTGCAGTATCAAAACAATCGCTTCTAAGATGGTGGATGAAAAAGGAAACTGAAGCTCATGATACTACTGATGTTTTGTGAACATTAAATACAGCTCAACTTCTTAGCCATTTTAATGTAATACTTGACACCAAAATCCTGATTCCTACTGGGACTATTATTGTGTGTGTTGTGCCACATTATTAACAACAACAAATAAAAACATAAGGAGTGATAGAAATAAGAAAGAAAAACACCTTGAAGGGGTAATGATTTTGTAAAAGGCGAAAGATTTATACGATCTGAAGAGAAACCAGAGTTGTGATTTTGAATGATCAAGTACAGAATTGGAAGCAGGTATAATTAACCTGTTAAGAACTCTACTGAAATAATATGCAACATGCACAGCTGGCAATAGGAGGAAATTTTACAAGTCAAAGATACTATAACAGAAACAAACTATATTTTCTGTGGACTGAGAGACTGAATGTGGTGAAAGAAAGAACCACCATGGTTCCCAAAAGAGCTGCCTCTGAAATTTAAACGTAGAGACCAAGTAATACTAAAAACGATAGCACAGCCAGGAACTGTCATAATTAAACTGTCATAATATAAAATATATTATATATACATATAAAACATATGCATATAGATACAGGCATATAAGTCATAGAAATGCCCTAAATATAAGAATGATAGAGATGAACAGAAGAAATACATAAAATAAGTATTATTGGAAGATAGTGGGCTACAGATACAGGGTGTTCAGAAGATAAAGGAGAATAATTACCAAAGGACTGCTAGTCACATCTTACACAAGCTACAGAACATTAAAGACAAAGAGAATCATTGGTTAGATCTAGAAGGGTGCAAGTGTCTTCTTATGTTTGTGTGAATGGGAATAATATTTACATTGAGCTTTTAAACCAGAAACCATGAATGTTAGAAGAAAGGAGGGTAAAATTATTAAAACTGTTTTTTAAAAAATCCCCAGAATTATATATCCATTAAAATAACATATAAAAAATGGAAGACAAAAACTTTTCAGAGAAATGGAATTGGGCATGTGTACATTTGACGTGGAAAAGAATGCTAAATATTTTCTAGAGAGAAGGAAAATCATGTATGGGTGAAACAGATCTATAGCAAAAATAAAAGGAAGAAAGTAAGAGGAGGAATAAAGATATACTTATATTCATTCAGCTTAATTCACCTAACCAATAAAATTTGTTCTAAATAATAATGTATTGAGTGTTTATTGAAATGTGTAACAAGAGCACTTTAAAATTTTGGAAGCATGAATGAGAATAATGTTTAAAGCAGGATCATTCAAAATTTCCCTAAACTGGAAACAATCAAGATATTTTCTAATTGATAAATGAATAAGGAAGCATTACTATTCCTATCTAATGGAGTATTATCAAGGAATTGTATAAATGGACATCTGGTGACAAATTTAATGGGAAATTTAAAATATATTTTAGATAAACAAAGCTAATCTTAAAAGTCCCCATATTATGTTATTTCAAAAGTCTAGATTCTACACATGAGGGTAAAGATGCATTATTTGTCATTTCAAGTCAATGGTGTTTCACTTAACATCATGACCTCTTGTTCAAACCCATTTTCTGGCAAATATTGCTCTCATTTATGGCAAAGTAATACTTCTTTGTGAATATATCACACCTTTTGCTTATTGGTGGTCACATAAGCAGATTTCCAGTAGTTACTGTGAATAGTGCTATCGTAGGCAGACTTAGAAGAGTCTTTTGAGATTTACCTAGAAATATTAGAGCAGAATCATACGTTAGTTCAACTGTCAGGTTTTGAGTGATTTCTATATCAATTTTATATGGTCTAAACTAATTTAGACTCTCACCAACAGTGTTAGTGTTCTATTACCCCCCACCCACCATTATGTTGATGTTATGGATGAGTTCCCACATTCATCTGCAAAGGCAACTAAACACTATATATATTATACATCAGCTCAGTACATCTGGCCAACTTTAGTAAATATTTCTTGCTAAAGAAACATTTTTAAGTCAAAGAAGGCTTTTACTATGGAAGGAAAACTGTATCACACAGTGCATGTATGGTGGTCTTACTACAGAATAACCTTTTTCTAACTTTTATGCTCTGTACAAGCCTATGAATGTCAACAGTTGTAATACTCTAGTGCCCTAGTTTTCCAACAGACATTTATTAGGTCTCATGATTAATATTGAATCTTCCTCTGGTCAGAGTTTCTCTATGTTGTCTAACTTGGTTAAATCAGTGTGTCTGAATTAAATAAGTTTATTCATGTACCTATTTACAAAATGACATATTTTTCACCATGGTATTCATTCCTGGTATAAGTTGAATAGGTTTTTTTGCTCTAAATTTGATTCATATCACAAAACATCATCCAACATTCACTCTGTCTATGCACTGAGTATTAATTTTACTCTGTTGTTTTTAGGAAATGATAACAGTTGGCATGGTTTTTAGAAGTGTCTTATATAAGTTTTTTGTGCAATTTATTAACTTCAGGCTTTAGAAAAATACTGTTTTCATAACTGTAATGAAAAGTATAATTAAATAATAAAAACAAACATATCTTAGAAATAGCATTTAAGAAGATATTCTAGTTGGCTTAAATATTATGAGTATTTAAAATCTTTACAAAATGTCTACAACATTGATACCAGTTATAAAGGTTAAATTTTATCTCATCCTTTTCTAATAATGTAAAACACCAAGTAACAAACTTTAAAATTAGAAACACTTTTGATTAATATGGGGAAATTTAGATTTTCTATTTATTACAAAGAGGAGACTTTTCTATGAAATGGATGGACTATGTAAATTTATACTCCTAATTAATACACTGAATCTGGTCTCAGCCATTGAAATGTTTACAGTGCATTTTTACATATTCCTGTCTGGGTTTTGAGGTTTTCTATTGGCATAGCAGGCTATTTACAAGAAACAATACTTAGGTCCCTATATTTTACATTAAAACCTTTAACGTGACCATAAACTGGATATGAGCTTTTGTCTTTCCCACTTCACCTAGTTTGTAATAGGCTTACTTCCCAAGTATTTTGAGACAGATCAGTCTTTCTCTTCCTCTGGGAGAACAAGATTTGTCCTCACTTCAGATTCTATATCTATGTGATTTCCTTTCTTTTGTATATGTTTTTCTCCTTCTCAAAAAAAACAACAAAACTATATATTACCAGGCTAGGTGACGGTGTCTCACACCTGTAATCCTAGCTATTCAGGAGACTGAGTCTGACAATCGAGGTTCAAAGCCAGCCCAGGCAGGAAAGTCTCTGAGACTCTTTTCTCCAATTAACCACCAGAAAACCAGAAGTGGAACTGTGGCTCAAGTGGAGTGGTAGAGTACTAGCTTTGAGCTGGAGAGCTCAGGGACAGCACCTAGGCCCAGAGTACAAGCCCCATGACTGAATATATATGTCCAATAATCATTTATGTGAAAAAGAAGTTTGCATGGCTCCTCATACAAAACTCTGTTCTTTATTATCATCCATTCCATCATCCTTATTTTTTTCATGTCATTACCTAAATATTTTGTGTTCATTTTTATCTAAAACCAAGAATTCTACAGGTGCAAAAATAGCATTATCCTCCCCGCTCCCACATCCCCTTCCTTTTGTTTTTCAGTATCTAGCTCTGACTGTATTTAGGACACAATACTAGTTGAGTGAAGAATTCACAGCTGACCTTTCCCATTGCATTTAGTGAAATTATCACAGAAATATATGCAATCCAAGCAAAATCAAGGTAAACCACTAGAGTCAGACTTCTCATGGAGGTAGTAGATGAAGCAGTACTTGGCACTGGTGATTTTTCAGTAAATCTTATACCAACCCTTGAGCTGGCGCCTCTTGGCATATTTGGTAAGATTTTTGAGTAATGCTAGTTGTTATTCTGAAATGTAATCATTGAGATATTTAATTAATCCTTTGGTGAGCAGGAAAAAAGGAGATATAGAGTAAAATACAAGAGAAGACTCAAATAAAGGGGATTGTTCTTTGGTTTTGCTTTAGTTTTCAGCAGAACTATCTGGCAACAGATCTCATCAGGAGAAAGAGAAGGTGAAAGGAAGGGAGAAATTATCAGTGTATTCAAAATCCAACTCATCACCCCACCTTTCTCAAGCCTGTCAAACATTTTTTTTTTTTTTTTGCCATCCCTTAGGCTTGAACTCAGGGCTTGGGTGTTGTTCCTGAGCTTCTTTGTGCTTTACCACTTGAGCCACAGTGCCACTTCTGGCTTTTACGAATACTTTATTGGAGATAAGAGTCTCAAGGACTTTCCTGCTCTGGCTAGTTTTGAACCCTGATCCTCAGATCTCAGCTTCTTGAGTAGCTAGGATTACAGGTGTGAGCCACTGTACCTAGCTGCTACATTTTTTTAAAGAAACTAACCCAATTAAAATAATTTAATACACAGTACACTTGCCCTTTTGGGTGACTTCTGCTAGATAAACAGCTGTGAAATAGTTTTATCTAACCACTGAGTTCCATTCTCTTGACCTGGGCTCTGAGTGAACTACAGCAGGAAAGAGGCTCATCTGAGATGTTTGTATAGCAAGCCAAGGGAAATGATTGTCTGGGAAGATAGGAGATTTTATTCTTTGTGACTTAAATAACACAACAGAAGTACCAGGACCGGGTAGTCTAATCATTCTTTTCCTTCCTTCCTTCCTTCCTTCCTTCCTTCCTTCCTTCCTTCCTTCCTTCCTTCCTTCCTTCCTTCCTTCCTTCCTTCCTTCCTTCCTTCCTTCCTTCCTTCCTTCCTTCCTTCGTTCCTTCCTCCCTCCCTCCCTCCCTCCCTCCCTCCCTTCCTTCCTTCCTTATTTTTGTGTCTATACTTGGGCTTGAACTCAAGGCCTGCTCTGTCTTACCTCTCAAGGCTGGAGCTCTATCACTTGAGCCACAGCACTACTTTCAGCTTTTTGATCATTAGTTCCAGATAACAAGGTCTTTCCTGCACAGGCTTGCTTTGAGATGTGATCCTCAAATCTCTGCCTCCTCAGGAGCTACAATGACAGACATGAGTCACTAGCACCTGGCTCCTAGTCATTTCTTCTTTAAATATATGAACCAATGCAATGTTTTCCAAAGTTCCATTATTCCCTAAAGACTTCAATAACTTTTGCCACCAACTCCCTTTATTCATATTTTTATTAAATCAAAAGCAACTTGACACTTTAAAATATAGCTCTAAATATATTTAATAATTTCTGAGAAATTATAGGTGCTGCTATTCTGGGTGTCTGTGTTTGTATATGTTTGAACCACATTAGAATAAATTTTATCAGGCATGATGGTTGCATACCTGTAATCATTGCTACTGTGAAGGTGGAAACCAGAAGACATTTATTTTCCAGGCAAGACTAGTTAAAGTTTTTGGTGAGATTTTTGACTCAAGCAAAATAAAACAGAAGGGATGTGGGAAGGGGAGAGAGTAACTCAAGTACCAGAGTTCTTGACAAGCATAGACAAAGCCTGGATCCTAATTCCAAGCACTATAAAAAAAATGAAAATAAATTTTAAGTCTATCAGTGTACTCTGTCTAAATCAATATCACTTTTTATCAACTAGAAGAGATAAATATAAAACAAATATAAAAACAAATGGAAAGTTGGGTATCAGTGGCTTATGCCTGGCCCAGGTCCAAAGTTCAAGCCTCATGACTGAAAAAAAATAAAATAAAGCAAAAATCTAAAACAAGTAGCTTTATATTAAACCAATATTTCATGAACTTTTCCTTTCAATAGATATTTGACAATAACATCGTCAAGCCTTCTTACTCTGTGGATGCCAAAGTATTCAAGCCAGTCAACATGGCTTTTCTTTGGTGTACTTTCAAATTAGGACTGACACACTTAAAAAAATAAAATGGTGACATACTGTAAAGAAAATAAAACACAAATAACAAAGTTTCTGGGAGTGTAAGTTACTGACTGCCTAGATTTCAGATTTTAAGAGGATAATCCTCTAAAGGTATCACAATGGATAAAGAAATACAAACAAGTATCCTTTTATAAAAAATAAATTAACAAAATTGCATATATGCCCACAGGTACTGTGGCATTAAGTTGGAAGAAAATACTATCCAAACAGCAAAAACTAACCAGGATGCAGAGGAAAGATTCTTGTGGTTACAAGGTTCACAAGGTTCAATAGCAAATCCATAAACACTGTTGACTCTTAAGTAGGTGACATAATCCAAACATTTAAAAATAACTGGTTTATGTCTGCAAAAATGGCATTAGACTGTCTCCACAGATGGGGGAGAATCCTTCTGGATGATTTGATTTTGAGGACTAGAAGGAATATGAAGAAAGATAAATGGAAATCACACAGAAAACCCACATAGCATGCTAGCCCAAGAGGAGATGACACACTCTTCACACTACTGTGAACTGTAAGTCAGATTCTTCACATTACTACTTCTAGTTGCTGTCCTCAATATTTTTGGATAAGTCAATGTTAACAAAATTCCAGTACACACCAACTTAAGCATAAAAAAGCATTTCCTATCAGTCTAAAACACTGGCAGAACCTTTAGAAACATTTCCTTCAAATAAACTAGCAAGAAATACATTTTCCAATATTAGATATCAGTCCAAATTGTCGAAGAAAATTGCCCTGTTATGTGCTTACAATGCTCTTTCCTCCTGCTCTCTCTTACTATTCTTTTCAAATGGTCACCAATGCCATCCGTGGAGCTCTTGCTGTGCATACGGAAAATCTCCTAAAGGCCCTGCTTCTTGAGACTATCCTATTGGCCCTTGAGTTTCCATATGAGGAAATTTGGATCGGAGCACAAATGGATCTAGAGTTGATAAAAAATGATGATCACAAAAGCTTGAGGGCAAGTGACTAATATCTTGTTAAGAATTTTTCAGTTAGATGTGTTTGATAAAAATTGAAAATGTACACAAAGTTTTATATATTAATTGCATACAAATTTAATATAAAAAGAAAAATATTAGTGGATATGATTGTGTACACATATTTATGAATAAATATGTATATATTTTATATTTTTACAATATAATTATTGTGTAAATGCTAACACAGTACTGATAGTGATATACTGATATTTGTTATTTATTACAAATAAATTGTTAGATGGATTGCTAGAAAAGCCTTATATGATAAATATACCAGAAATACAAATAGATTAGAATGTTAGCTCTAGAATCATTATGAGTGAGAGAATTCAGTGAAATGTTCTTTCATGTTCCCAATATAACTGGAAATCATTATGACAAAAGTTTAACACAGTAAGGCCAATATGAAATCTACATAAAGATAAAATTTTTATATGGTATTGAGCATTGGTAATTTCAATTACCAAATGTAGTTTTGTGAATTGCATTGCTAAATAAAAAAAGTAAATGCTAGAAGAGATATGGAAGGTTTGTAAAGAAAATTTGTGACAGCTAGGTATTACCAGAATAAAGCTACAGAAGTCCCCAAGTATTAAATCAATAATATAAAATATCAGATATATTCCTGTGGGACTGCATCTACCTAGGATTACTCTGTCTTAGATTGCCAAAAATATAATGCTTTGTTTTAAACCTGGGATTGAGGTGGGGTATGTTTATCTCAAGTCACTGGAGATAGCATAATAAGAAAGTGGACACTTTTAGCTACAACTATTACATTCTCACATCTGCCCACATGATATGGGCCAAAGAAAATTACCTGGCTAGTGGTAATTATCAAGGTATGAAAAATATGCTTTATTCATAATAAGGTCACAGCAAGGTTGGAGAAAGGAGAGGGGAAGAGATCTGGGGTGCTTGCAGAACCCCTGCAAACTCAACAAATGTACAAATACAGATTTCTTTTAGTTTTGTACCTAATGCCTACAAAAACTAATTACATTTGGAGTTATCAGGAAATTTTTACAAATTTCAAAGGACTGAAACCTTCTGGAGCATATGATCCTCTCACCAGAATAAGTAAAATAAAACAAATAACAAAATAAAAAGGTAACTAGAAATGGGGAAATGCATTTCTAAATAAGGTGAAAGAAAATTTGCAAAATAAATATAAAATAATTTGAACTTGATTGTAACAAAAATATTGCATGACAGAGGTGGTCTAATACAAAGCCATTAATGAAGGAAAATTAACAATGTAAAGCATAAATATCTCTATGAAACAAAATATTAATGGCTTAACATCTATTAAGGCACACAGATAGAAAGTATGAAATTCAAAATATTCAAAAATTATGCAAATGTGAAAATAAATTCTATAAAACAAAATTACAAAAATCCAAGAAACCTCAAATTCAGAATTTGAAATATAAAACTTACAATATTTGTAATCCTTGACCTTGATCAAGGAGAAAATATCTATATGCGGAATAAAAAAAATGAAGCAAGCATTACTGTTACCATGCATACTGAAAAGAAAATTGTGGTAATTTGAATAAAGATGTGTAAATAAATTGTAAATAAATTGCATCCCAAACAAAGAGTAGCTAAAAAAATGACAAAAGTATGGAACAAACCGTAAACAGGGCACAATTTTCCAGAAAATATTATGGTTCTTTTTTTATATATAAAATTCTCAATTAAAACTCAGTAGGCTATATACATAATGCATAAATGTATAGATTTTTTTACGAGAGTCGTTTAATATCTAATTCCATAAAATGCAAAGCAAAGGAAGATAAAACAAAATGAAATTAAAGATCTTGGTTAAAATGAAAACCAGTTCTCCCAGATGTTACATTCAAGAATACCAGTCTCTTGCCACCTGCTGATTTGCAGCCCTGCCACGTAGCCATCCAAAGCAACATGCCTGTCATTTCTCTGTGAAAGGATATGATAAATGAAACCTAAACTATTATTCTAAATATAAATAATTACCTAAGATATTAAGTGGCAAATATGTCTCCATTATAGCTTTCAAAGATGTGCATGGAACAGGACAAGATAAAAGCACCCTGGGGAGGAATTGTGAGGAGAGTTTGACATTTTGTTGTTATTATTTAGTGAATGGCTATGAAATATTTCAAACATCTGGAAAGGAATTGGGAAGAATAGTGAACTTTATGAACCTTATGAACAGCTGTGTTGACACATGTGTTTTATGATAAGTTCAACAGGACAGTCCAAGCATATCTTTGTGCTATGAGGAATGCATAATGAAGTTTTAGTTGAGGAAAGAGAATTTCCTTTCAGTTTTACTAGGAAACCTTTAGGATTATTAAATATTTAATTGAGATTTTATATTTCAGAGTAAAGCCTTTCTGAGGCTTAGAAATAAAAAAAATATTTATTCTCTTATGTGCTCTGTTTCTGAATGAAGTTTTACTTTTTTAGGGCTTGGTATTCTGCTGTGTATGCATTGATGGTTAAAATGAAAATACTTGAGGGTGTGAAGCCATTCTAACAATTGCTACTTGTCTTTGCCCTAAAAGTAGCTCATTAATGTTGGATTTTCTTTTCTTTTTAAAAATTCTTCTGTTGGTGGTACTGTGGTTGTACTCTGAGCCATTTGATTACTTGGCAAACACTCTACTACTTGAGCAGTCCCCTGTCTCTTTTTGCTTTAGCTATTTGTCAGAATGTCTCAAATTATACTCAGGGATGGCCTTAGGCAAGAGACTGTAACCTCCACATCTCTTTCCCAGCTGTAACTGCAGATTTCTACCATCCTGCTTGGCCTATTCTTTGAGATAGGGTCTCGCTAACTTGTTTAGGCTGGCTTCAAATTAAAATCCTCCAGATTCCACCACCCAAATGGCTGGGATTATAGGTAAGCCACCGTGCTCACTTCCATTTAAATATTATTTGTAATTTTTTTTGTGTGCTGTGTTCACACAGTATAATGCCCCAAATACTTGTGTACCTAATAAATATTAGCTGATTGGATTTAAGCATTGGTATCTTTTGAGGAGTACAATATGAAGTTATGGGCATTTTAGAATTTCAGTACACATTAAGTCTACAAAGTAAACACAATAATTTAAACAACTATTCTGGATATCATTTATTTTGCTTCTTCATGTAGAAGTGATACTTTTGTACAAAATAAATCTTCAGTTTCAGTAAAGATTTTTAACTTCAAGCCAGATGTAAATGACTGTAATCCAGTACTCAGGAGACTGAGGCTCAAGGATCTAGAGTTGGACATAAACCTAGGCTACATGATGATTATTTCTGATGCATAAGAGAAGTATAACCACCTACCATTCTTCATTTGAAATCATAGGCTTTAGCCTAGACATGACAATTATGCTCTCTGCAGAGTCTAGAATCTCTATCAGGGAAGCCTTCCCATTCAGAGCTCTTAGAACTGGCTTGCTGCTGCAGCTACTTTTTTTAATTTTACAAGGTGCTACCACTCATAAGCACCGACTACATATACAGAGAAAAACTAGAACCACAGAAAATGTAACCATGCCAAGCCAGAAGAAACCTAGTGGAAAATCGGAGCCACAGACTAGTGAATGCCAGAACCAAAATTAGGAGCTACAGTGGATAGTGGTCTTCTATTTGTAATAATAACCAATAATGCTTTCATAATTTCTTCCAGAAATAGGATACTGTGACATATCAAGAAAGCTTGACACTGTCCCTACCCACACCAAGGTAGGTCTGAAGGGAAGAGGACTGCCAATGGGGCACATAATACAAGACGTGTGAATTAAGTTCGATCCAAGTCCTTGGACATTTTATGTTGTGGCTTTTTATCTATCTTTTCTCTTCAGTCTAGTTCACTAAAATGAGATGTTATGGGATACAGGTAGTATTATCATTTTCACTCTTGCTAGAGTGAGAAAGATATCTGGGAAGAGAAAAAGAATGAAAAGGAAAGGGCCAATATTAAACTCTAACTTGCTATTTCTCTCACCAATTGATTATGTTTCCTATCTGTGCTGATAGAGTTTCTATTGGCGATAACAGGAAAAAACAAAACTGAACACAGAATATTTGTATACAGGCACAGGATTTGAAGGTTAAAATAAACAGAAATGAAAACAATGTATATGATGGAAATATTAGCAACATAAAATTATCAGGAAGTAAATGCTGATGTGGAAATAGATTAATTTGGGGAAAAGAATGAAAAGCAAATGTTTGGAGGATATTCACAATGATACTAAAACTGATCACTCCTGAATCACAAAGAGTTGCTCAGAATAGAGCGGTAGTCGGTGTGTTGCTGAGTTCCTTGACATATTTCATTATTCCTCAGACCTGGGTCTTAGTTTCATGCCTTCTTATATCCTATTACTTTCTGGTAACTGAAATAATTCTGTTTTACTTGCATTTGTAAGAAACCACTCACAATAAAGGCCTATCATAAAATATTCAGAATTGTACATTCCAATTTATCACTAAAGACTAGTGCGGGGTATGGAAACATTTAAAGTAGGAAAACTGTCACTTATATTTGGATAATATAATTTGATTAAGAGGTGTAAACAAAGTGAATGTGATATTGACAGTGGCAATTAATTTATTATGTCATTTATCTCATATATACTCAACTCAAAATTATTTTAGATATAAAAGAGCCTTATTTGTAATTACTAAGACAATATTATATAACTCATGATTCCCAAGTGGAGCAGACTATGAAGGATATAGTACTCAATGATATAATTAAAAACCCAAGATCTATGCCAAATTGTTCCATGATTATATATTTAAAAAAAAACAAACATGACATTTAACAAAACACAACTTGCTAAAGGCAGCAGAGAGAAAAAATGAGATGAGAGAAGTAAGCCTAACTTTTCCCATATTAATTCAAAATTTAATATAGGGACTAGAAGGGTGACTCAAGTGCAAGCACAAGGCCCAACGTTCACAACAGTGCAATCAGGACTGAGAGAGAAACACCTAACGGTTCTAATATTCTCAATAAATTACAGACAAGATTAACAAACACAGTTATTTTCAGTATGGTAACAGTATTGAAATTTAGCCCGGATGCCTCATACATGTAAATCCTAGCTACATACAAAAGAGACTGAGACCTAGAGATGATGGTTTGAGAAGACAGCCTGGGCATAGTCTGTGAGACTCTACCTGCAAGGAAACTGCAACACTCTGTGCTGGAGGGGTTGCATAAGTATCAGAGCACTAGTCCTAGGCAAGAAATCTGAAGGGTAATTAAAATATTTTAGAACAAGCTTCAGTATCATCACAAGGAAAAAGCACAGTTGAAAAAAAATACTCAAAATAAGCTTAGATGGGCTGGGAATATGACCTAGTGGCAAGAGTGCTTGCCTCGTATACATGAAGCTCTGGGTTTGATTCCTCAGCACCACATATATAGAAAATGGCCAGACGTGGTGCTGTGGCTCAAGTGGAAGAGTGCTAGCCTTGGGCAGAAAAAAGCCAGGGACAGTGTTAAGGCCCTGAGTTCAAGGCCCAGGAGTAGAAAAAAAAAAATAAGCCGAGTATTTATAGGGAATTGATATGAATAACATCTCACTTTGGAAATAAAAATCAAATCACCGTGGAATGATGTCACTAAAATATGGGGGGGGGGGAAATGTTTGCTCTGAAATTTCTAGTCAGTTAAAAACTCTTAAAAGCAAACAAAGTACTAATTAGGATGTGTGGACGAGAAGAATGGCACTATGTGGAATGTTAAAATTGATTAAGAAGGAAGAAAAATTTGGATGTAAAGGAATAACTCTGGAATATCAAAAGTGATAGGAACAAGCACAAAGTATTGTTTATTCTTCTTATTGAAAAATATATGTGAGAAAAACTCAGGGAACTTCAACTTTGAAAAGTGAAACAGTGCTGTCATGTGACTGCTCTTATCCTCATCCCTGAGTTTGTGCTGCATCACTGACATTTCTTTCTCTTTTTTTTGAGATTGAAATACACACATACACACACACACACACACACACACACACACACACACAGAGTTTTTACCTTTTCTGTCATTCTTGGGCTTGAACTCTGGGCGAGGGCATTTATCCCTGAACTTTCCAGCTCAAGACTAGCATTCTACCACTTAAGACAAAGGGCCACTTCTACCCTTTTTATTTTTATTAATCAGGTTCAGGAAAGGGGTATTGGCTGAATTCTTCCCTTAAGACCTGTTTTCCATTGGAAAGCTATCTGGTCCTCATAGAATATATTAATTTCCATGTTCTTTTTTTTTTTTTTTTACTTATGTAACTGTAGCCCCTCTGTATATCACCTTTACAATAAAGTAAAATGAAAAAATTAAAAACAGGAGAAAGTTTTCACTTTCTTAATAGCCTAGGGTACTTTATTCAGCAACTCTGAAACATTTTGAGAATTTTCTGAGTAAATTATTAACACCAATAGAACTATTGCTCCATTGTGTAACAATTACAAAATACCTTATATGGGGGCTGGGGATCTGGCTCAGCGGAAGAGCACTGGTGAGCCTGCCTGGTGAGCACAAGGCCCTGAGTTTGGTGCTCAGTTCTGAAAAACAACAACAACAACAAAACTACAAAATACCTTATATGGCAATTCTTTGTCAAAATGCTCAAACTGTTTGTTGTTTTTGTTGTTCTTTTAATTTTCTGTATCCCTTACTGGTGTAAGGGGGTATAACAATAAAATGAAGCAGTGTTGAGTGATAGGAAAATCAGCAAGAGTAAGGAACTTTGGAGGAAAAGAAGTTCATTTTAGACTTATTAAACTTTTAGTATTAAAGTAGCAATCAAGTGAGGAAGTTACGAAAGCTATGTAAAAAGGAAAAACTCCACAAATCTGTTACAATACAGTTTTTGTATTTGTTTTAATCACATGGCTGCTGAACTTTAACCTAAAGCCGTATCCAAAATAAAATACACATTTTGATATGTAGTTAAAAAAAAACACTATGATTGTCAATGAAAAAATGTTATTATAATATGTAACAGAAGGCTTATTGCCTAACCAGACTTGTACTGGCCTTCATAAGTTAACTTTCAGAGTGTTCAAAATAGAGCATTCAGTGTCCATAAATTCATTATCTTCTGTTTTTTTCTGAATAATTATTTATTGCCAAAGTGATGTACAGAGGGGTTACAGTTTCATAAATAAGGCAGTGGGTACATTTCTTGTACTATTTGTTACCTCCTCCCTCACTTCCACCCTCTCCTTTCTCCTTTCACCCCATGAGTTATTCAGTTGGTTTACATCATTTGGTTTTGTAAGTATTGCTTTTAGAGGCATTTGTCTTTTTATCCTTTGTCTCTCGATTTTGATATTCCCTTTCCCTTCCCTAGTTCTAATACCAGTATATACAGTATCCAGGGTACTCAGATGACATACAGTGATAGTGGGGATAAACCACAGGAAGGGGGTAGAAGAGGATCATCAACAAAAAAAAAGCGCTATTTTTCATATGGCATGATGAAAGTAATTACAACAGTGATACAGCACTCGTTTCCATAACATGGAGTTCATTTCAGTTAGCATCATCTTATGTGTTCATAAGGACATAGCTATTGGGCTCTTGTGATCCTCTGCTGTAACTAGCCTAAGCCAGTACTAATTATTCCCTATGAGAGAAACCATAGAGTCCATGTTTCTTTGGGTCTGGCTCACTTCATTTAGTATAATTTTTTCCAAGCTCTTCCATTTCCTTATGAATGGGGCAATGCTATCCTTTCTGACAGAGGCATAAAATTCCATTGTGTATAGGTACCACATTTTCCTGATCCATTTGTCTACTGAAGAGCATCTGGGTTGGTTCCATATTTTAGCAATGAAAAATTGTGCTGCAATGAACACTGTTGTGCTGGTGGCTTTAGTGTGGTCCTGCTTGTAATCTTTTGGGTAGATGCCCAAGAGTGGGGCTGCTGGGTCATAGGGGAGCTTTATGTTTAGCCTTCTGAGGAATCTCCATACCCCTTGACAGAGTGGCTGAACAAGTTTACATTCCCAACAACAATGGAGTAGGGTTTCCTTTTGGCCACATCCCCTCCAGCATTTGTTATTGTTAGTTTTCCTGATAATGGACATTGTTACTGGGGTGAGGTGGAATCCCAATGTTGTTTTGATTTGCATTTCTTTTATGACCAGTGATGTAAAGCACTTTTTCATGTGACTCTTGCCCATGCTCATTTCCTCTTCAGAGAAATCTCTTTTTAGGTCTTTAGCTCACTTGTTGAGGGGGCTATTGCTTCTTTGAGGTTTTGTTTTAGAGGAATTTAATTATTTTAGTTCTGCATATATTTTAAATATGAGGCCTTTGTCCATTGTATGGGTGGTAAAAATCTTCTCCCAATCTGTGGGCTTTCTGTTTATCTTGAGAGCTATGTCCTTTGCCATGCAGAAGCTCTGCAGTTTGATGCAGTCCCATTTGTCCAACCTTTCTTTGATTTGTTGCCATTTCTGTGCCTTTAGAATTCCTAGCCAGCGCAATAACGCAAGAGAAGACATAAAGGGGATCCACATAGGAAAAGATAAAGTCAAACTCTCTCTCTTTGCAGATGACATGAGCCTATACCTAAAGAACCCATTGACTCTATTCTACTTGAGCTAATCCAAAACTTTGACAATGTAACAGGATATAAAATAAACCCTCAAAAATCAATGGCTTTTTTATATGCCAATGACCCAAAGACCGAGGCCGAAATCAGGAAAATAACTCCTTTTTCAATAGCCTCAAAAAACATAAAGTACCTAGGAATAACCTTAACCAAAGAAGTGAAAGACCTCTATAATGAGAACTTTCAAAACATGAAAAATGAAATTAAGGCAGAACTAAGGAAATGGAAAAACCTCCCATGCTCCTGGATTGGGTGGATTAATATTGTCAAAATGGCAATATTGCCAAAGGCTATCTACAAATTCAATGCAATACCCATTAATATCCCAACACCATTTTTAATGAAATAGAGGAAGCAATCCAGAAAGTCATATGGAACAATAAACGACTGAGAATAACAAAAACAATCCTTAGCAGAAAGAACAGTGTTGAAAGAATTACAATTCCAAACTTCAAGCTGTATTATAAAGCTATAGTAATAAAAAAAAAAAAAACAGCTCGTTAGTGGCACAAAAACAGGCCTGAGGACCAAAGGAACAGAACTGAAGACCCAGAAAAGAACCTGCAGAACTATACCTACTTAATCTTTGATAAAGGAGATAAAAGAATAGGATGGAAGAAAGACAGCCTCTTTAACAAATGGTGCTGGCAAAACTGGTTCAACACCTGTAACAAATTAAAACTAGAACCTTATATAGCACCCTGCACCAAAATCAGTTCCAAATGGATCAAAGACCTCGAAATAAAAACACATACCCTGAAAACACTACAAGGAGGAGTAGGAGAAACACTTGGGCTCCTAGGCACAGGACGAAACTTCCTTTATCTTCTGTTTTCATGATTAACATCTGGTATCAATTATGAGGTAGTTTTGGAAGCAATTTTGATCATAAGGTTTTTTTTGTTGTTTTTTTTTTTTTAGGATCTGGTTTACTTGAGATTACATTTTTATTACTTACACATGGTATCATTCTGTCCCTCTCTGGCTCTTTCTCTCTGTAAATTCAAAATTAGATACTGACAAATTTCTTTTCATGTCTTAAGGTAATTTTACATGAACTATCAAAAAATTGTGATTTTTGTCCAATTACTTTAGCAGATAATTTTATTTCTCCCTTGTGGAGAAGTTTTGTTTCTGCCATGCTAATTTATTCACTTTACAGATGGTTGTCTGGTATTGGAAAGACAGTCCATTTTTTTTTTTATTAAATGAGCAGAGGGACACATGACATTAGAGGTTTTTAAATACAAATAAAAGTGTAATGTTATATATCTCATAAAATATGTTTGATTAAAGCTCATCGAATTTAAAAGAGCTAATTTTATCAGCTATATGTTTATTCTTTTTCACATGACAAACGCATAGCTGAGGTAGATGCCATTTTCTTTTATTTTCCATATGAGACAAAATCTCTTGATCTGATTCTGTATGTACACTTATCTACCACCGGTGCAGATTGGTACTACCTGTGAAAGCATATATTTTAATATGAATTCTTCAGAGTGTGTCTACATTTACAATTACTTAATGATACAATCATGATCAGGTGTTCCTTTTGCAGAGAAGAAAGATTTTTAAAAATGGTTATAGAGTGGGAAGAGGCACATAACAACCCCAGGTTCCATATCACTGGATTCTTTTGTAAGATAGTACATTAATCGTTGAGACAGTGCCCATGAAGTTCAGTCTCCAATGGTCTGCCATGATAATTATCCATGACCACATACTTTCTGTGCTTTCTTGCTCCTTGTGGTTTTAGTCCCACCCCTCCCCCCACTTCCCCGGAATAACTTTCATGAACTGTTCACACCCAGATCCTCCTTATTAAATCAGATTTATAGGGGCTGGGAATATGGCCTAGTGGCAAGAGTGCTTGTCTCATATACATGAAGTCCTGGGTTTGATTCCCTAACAGCTCATATATAGAAAACGGCCAGAAGTGGCACTGTGGCTCAAGTGGCAGAGTGCTAGCCTTGAGCAAAAAGAAACCAGGGATGGTGCTCAGGCCCTGAGTCCAAGGCCCAGGACTGCTCAGATTTATAGATAGTTGAAATTACAACCAAGGGAGAATTGGAAAGTAAGTGTCTTGCCTCTTTAGTATATATAGAGAAGTGGGGAACATTTTTCCCCCATGGTTTTCAGTATATTCCATCAACAATTTCTGCTAGAAATATGTTATTCACATTGTTGAAATGGAAAAATTGAAGTATAACTCTATTTCACATTGGCTAGAATCATGTAAGAAGTCGGTTGTGTGACAGCCATAACTGACTTGCCACAACAGGAGCATGCTTATGACAGATATGCACTCAACTTATTTTACCTTACCTGATTCTGCAATCTCTTCTCTATTTTTTTTTTTTGCCTAGATATAAGCAATACATTTGATACCTTCTCTGTGATCACATTTCTGGGTAATTCTTGAACTTGAAACTTTTACTGTTGTATTGGTCAATCTGAATTATATTCATGTCTACTTATATCTCTATACTCCACAGTTTTCGTTGGGTGATTAAAAATAGCAGCCTTTCATATATATATGTATATATATGTATGTATATATATATATATATTATTATCAAACTGAATTACAGAGAGGTTACAGTTTCATACATTAGGCATTGGATACATTTCTTGTACTATTTGTTACCTCGTCCCTCATTCCTCCCTCCCCTCTCTCCCTTTCCCTCCCCCCCCCCCCATGAGTTGTTCAGTTTATTTACACCGGAACAGTTTTGCAAGTATTGCTTTTGTAGTTGTTTGTCTTTTTTTACCCTGTGTCTCTCTATTTTGGTATTCCCTTCCAATTTCCTAGTTCTAATACCAGTATACGTGGTTTCCAATATACTCAGATAAGATACAGAGTGTACCTACAAAGTGTAGGTACAACCACAGGAAGGTGATATAAGAAGATCATCAATAATAGAGGCTACAATTACATATGGGACGTTGAAAGTAGTTACAACAATCATTTCTATAACATGGAGTTCATTTCACTTAGTATTGTCTTATATGTTTTGATTTCTAGGTGTTTGATCCATTTGGAATTGATTTTGGTGCAGGGTGATATATAAGGATCTACTTTTAGTTTGTTGCATGTGTTGAACCAGCTTTGCCAGCACCATTTGTTAAAGAGGCTATCTTTCTTCCAGACTATTGTTTTAGCTCCTTTATCTAAGATTAAGTGGGCGTAGTTCTGTGGGTTCATTTCTGGGTCTTCAATTCTGTTCCATTGGTCTTCAGGCCTCTTCCGGTGCCAATACCAAGCTGTTTTTTATTACTATAGCTTTATAATACAGCTTGAAGTTGGGTATTGTAATTCCTCCAGCACTGTTCTTTCTGCTTAGGATTGTTTTTGCTATTCTAGGTCTTTTATTGTTCCATATGACTTTCTGGATTGCTTCCTCTATTTCATTAAAGAATTGTGTTGGGATATTAATGGGTATTGCATTGAATTTGTAGATAGCCTGTCGCAATTGCCATTTTGATTATATTAATCCTCCCATCCCAGGAGCATGGGAGATTTTTCCATTTCCTTAGTTCTGCCTTAATTTCACTTTTCATGTTTTTAAAGTTCTCATTGTTGAGTTCTTTCACTTCTTTGGTTAAGGTTATTCCTAGGTACTTTATGTTTTTTGAGGCTATTGCAAAAGGAGTTGTTTTCCTGATTTCAACCTTGGTCTTTGGGTTGTTAGCATAGAGAAAGGCCGTTGATTTTTGAGGGTTTATTTTATATCCTACAACTTTGCCCCAGTTTTGGATCAGCTCTAGTAGCTTGGGGATAGAGTCTATGGGATTCTTTAGGTATAGGCTCATGTCATCTGCAAAGAGAGAAACTTTAACTTCATCTTTTCCTATTTGGATCCTCTTTATATTTTCTTCTTGCCTAATTGCTCTGGCTAGGAATTCTAGTACTATGTTGAAGAGAAGGGGAGAGAGTGGATATTCCTGTCTTGTTCCTGATTTCAAAGGGAATGGCTTTAGTTTTTCACCATTTAGAGTTATGCTTGCTGTTGGTTTGTCATAAACTGCCTTGATTATATTCAGGAATGTTCCCTGGAATCCCAATTTTTCCAGGGCTTTTAGCATAAATGGGTGCTGGATTTTATCAAACGCTTTCTCCGCATTGAGTGATATAACCATGTGTTTCTTTACCTTGCTCCGGTTGATGTGGTGAATTGCATTAATTGACTTGTGTATATTGAACCAACTTTGCATCCCTAGGATAAATCCAGTTTGATCGTGGTGTATGATTTTTTTGATGACCTGTTGAAGTTTATTGGCCAGAATTTTGTTGAGACTTTTTGAGTCTATGTTCATCAGGGAAATGGGTCTATAGTTCTTTTTCCATGATGAGTCCCTGCCTGGTTTTGGGATGAGGGTTATACTGGCTTCATAGAAAGTGTCTGGTAGTGAACGTTCTATTTCAATTTCATTGAAGAGTTTGAGAAATATTGGTGTGAGTTCTGTTTGGAAGGCTTTTAGAATTCTGCTGTGAATTCGTCTGGACCTGGGCTTTTCTCGGATGGGAGATCACTTATTGCCGTTTCTATTTCAATACTGGATATGGGTCTGTTTAGAAGGTTTAAATCTTCATGGTTGTGTTTGGGGATATGAATTTTTTCTGGAAAATCATCGATTTCTTCCAAGTTTTCCAATTTGTTGGCATAAAGGTTTGCAAAATAGTCCCTTATTATGGTCTGAATTTTGGTTGTTTCTGTGGTGATGTTACCTGATTCATCTCTTATCTTGTTTATTTGAGTGTGCTGCCTTCATTTTTTGGTCAGGTTTGCTAGGGGTCTGTCTATCTTGTTGATTTTTTCAAAGAACCAACTCTTTGTTTTGTCAATTCTTCCGATGTTTTTTTTTTTTTTTATCTCTAATTGATTTAATTCTGATTTGTTTTTAATTATTTGCTTCCATCTATTGACTTGGGGTTTGGCTTGTTGTTCTCTTTCAAGTAAATTAAGATGTTTCCTTAAATTATTGAGTTGCTGTTTCTCCAGTTTGTTGGTATATGCATTCAGAGATATAAATTTTCCTCTGAGTACTGCCTTTGCTATGTCCCAAAGGAGCTGGTACTTTGTGTCCTCAACTTGGTTGAGTTCCATAAACATTTGAATTTCTGTTTTAATTTCTTCAATGACCAACTGATGGTTCAGCAGTGTGTTCTTTAGTCTCCATGAACTTTAGGATTTTCTGTGGTGGCTGTTTGAGTTGAGTTCTAATTTTATTCCATTGTGGTCTGAGAGAATGCAGGGAATGATTTTGATACTTCTGAATTTGTACAGATTTTCTTTGTGCCCTAAGATGTGATCTATTTTGGAGAATGTTCCATGTGCTGCTGAGTAGAATGTGTATTCTGTTGTTGCAGGGTGGAATATTCTGTAGATGTCGACTAAGTTGGTCTATGCAATTGTTTAGTTCTGTGCTTTCTTTGTTCAGTTTTTGGCATGTTGATCTGTCCAGAGGTGATAGTAGAGTGTTAAAGTCCCCAACTATCAATGTGTTTGGGTCTATGAGTGTTTTTAAAGTCAGTAGTGTTTGTTTGATGAAGTTGGGTGCTCCTGTATTTGGTGTGTAGATATTTAGGATGGTTATATCTTCCTGTAGGAGAGATCCCTTTACTAGTATGTAGTAACCTTCTTTGTCTCTTCTTACCTTTTTTAATTTGAAGTCAATTTTGTCTGATACTAGGATTGCAACTCCGGCCTGCTTATGGGGGTTATTTGCTTGATAGATTCGATTCTAGCCATTCATTTTTTGAAGACGTTTACTTTTGCTGGATAGATGAGTCTCTTGGAGGCAGCAGAAAGATGGTTCTTAATTTTTGATCTAACTTATGAGCCTATGTCATTTGATTGGTGAATTAAGTCCATTAATGTTGAGAGTTAGGGTTGAGAGCTGATCATTTGTTCCTTTCATTATCTCTATCTTTTTAAAGGCTGTCTTCCCATTTGTTGATCTGATATTCTGGTTTACTAATTAGGGTTCATTTCTCTGTCTGCATTGGGATCTTGATTATTTTCCCTATATAGTACATCTTTGAGGATTTTTTGTAAAGCGGGTTCGGTGGAGATATGTTGTTTCAGTTTTTCCTTACTGTGGAAAACTTTTATTTGACCTTCGGCTATGAACGAGAGTTTAGCTGGGTACACTATTCTTGGTTAGTACTTATTTTTATATAGGGTTTGACATACTTCATTCCAGGCTCTCCTTGCTTTCATGGTTTCTGCTGAGAAGTCTGGGGTGATTCTGATGGATTTTCCTTTATATGTGATTGTTTTCTTCTCCCTAACAGCTTTAAGGATTCTTTCCTTGGACTCTATTGATCCTGTTTTGATCACAATGTGTCGGTGGGATGTCCTATTCTGCTCTGGTCGGTTTGGGTTTCTAAATGCTTCTTGTATCTGTATAAGCCTATCCTTCTGTATATTTGGGAAGTTCTCGGCTAACATTCTGTTACATAGTTTGCCTATTCCCTTAACTTCCTTCTCCAGGTTTTCCTCAACACCTATTATCCTTAAATTGGGCTTTCTGATTGTATCTTCAATCTCCTGGAGCGATCTGTTTTGTCGATTGGATTGGTTTTGTATTGCTTTTTGATCTTTCTCCATAGATTCTAGGGAATCTTCAGCTCCTGAGATTCGATCATCTGCTTCAGTTAGTCGGGACTGTAGGCTAGCTACTTGATTTCGAATCTCTTTTCCTTCTGACTGGTCTTTCCTGATGATTTCCATGTCCTTGCTATAATTATCTCTTAGGTCCTGCATGGACTTCTTTACTTCATTAACTTCATTAATTTGGTTTTGAATGCTGTCTTTCAAATCTTTTAGCTGGGTAGTTATCTTTTCATTTCACTCTTGAAGTTCATTTATCTTTCTATTTGTGGATGCCATGAAATTCTCCATTAATTTTTGCTTTGCCTCCACATGCTCTAGAATAATTGACTGAAGAGATTCAAACTTTTCATTTATCATGTTCATCAGTAAACTTTGTAGAGCATTTTGAGGGTTCTCTTCTTTCACTGACTGCTCTGCTTCCTGCTTGTTTTGAGTGGGAGATAATAATCCATTGTTTGCCATCTTTCTTGTGTTTCTTCTGCCCATTTGGATTGGGAATGGTAAACTACAAGCAACTGTGAGCACCGTTTAAGACCCAAAGTAGACCTTACCAAGCACTGTTGTGTAAATCTTAGAAATTCACAATTATATATGGATACCTTTTATACCTGTGTATAAAATTATATTTGGTGTTCCTAAAGAGTACAATTTCAATATAACAATCAATCCTGAACCCTGTATTCAGTAGTTACTTATTTACTGTTACAACCCTATGGGCAATTCTTGTTCTTATATTAAGTTCTTTTTGGACTGGCTTTCTCTGTGAACCCCTTTGATTCACTCGGAATAAGCAGGGATACCCTCAATCCACTAACCAGGAGTCAATGGAATCTGGAGGTCCTAGAAGTAAGTCAGGAGCGTAAGTTAGAGGTAGTAAAGAGAATAGAGTAGAATGTATGGGGGGGATGATGATTTTGGTATAGTTTCAGTGACGCGGAAATGTGGAGGAGGGTAGAATCAGTAGAAAGAAAAAGGTTAAAATGAGAGACAATGGAGAGTTAGCAGTAAAGAGTGGAGGTGTTATTCATAGGAAAATAATTTTTAAAGAAAGAGAATGCAAAGAGAGAAATAAAGAAAAAAATACTGGAAGATGGATGCACCTAACAGAGAAAAATCATTTAACAAAAATAAAAAGGAAAAAAGAAAAAAAATCAGGAAAAAAAACAAACAACAAAAAACAAACAAAAAAGAACTTGATAGCACCAACGGGTAAAAATGGAAAACAAAAACAAACCAATGACGTTTCAGAAATGAAAATATAACAACAAAAAAAAAAGCTTAAAAAGCGTTTGAGAAAAAATAAAAACATTAAAAGGAGTCTTCCTTGTTTGGGTGGGCTTTCTACAGTCTCTGGCTTCCTTACGATGGTCTGCAGTCTATTCTGCCACTTGGCTGGTTTGACTTGCTTTCAGTTCACAGGGGGTGGATCTGCTCTGACCCTCCTCCCCTGTCAGTGAAATCCTGGGGCTCTGTGGTTCCCACAGCTTGCAGGTAAGACTTGGGCATCCTCTGTAGATGGGGATGTGAACAGTCTTGGGAACTGTGGCTCCACCCATCTGCTGTAGGGCCGCTGCCTTTAATGCCTGGCTTTGAATAGCCAGTGGACTCAGCAGGACGGGGCGCCTCTGGTCTGGTTTACCCAGCTGAGGCTTGTTAGCCTGGGGGAGGTTCTTCCTTCCTGGGTGGGGCGGCCTCCTGGGTAGAGCAGGGTATGGAATTCAGCTCTGTTTCGTGCTGGGAATTGGGCTTGTAAATGGAACCGTTCTCTGTCTTGGGAACTGTTTGATCTCCCGTGTGGCTGTTCTGTGCCGCCGGTACAGTAGCTACTCGCCGCTTTTGCTTTTAATTGAGGAATTCCGGCAGTCCGGCAGGCCACCTATAGCTAAGCCAAGGCCCAGGACAAGCCCCCGCCCCCCCCGCCCCCTGCCTGGGCAGGGGTCGTACTCCTGGGCGGAGCTGGCTTTCACTGGTCGGTCCCTCTTGCCCTTCTCAAAGATGGCCGCTTTGTCCTCGCTTTCCCCAAGTGGGCTTTAGCTCTAGTCTGGTCTGACCCTATGCCAGTGTCAAAGATGGCACTTTGCTCTGGCATTGGGGGAGGAGCTGCTCTGTGGGCACGAGTGAGAGTGATGTTCGTGGGGGTACTCACACTTTCTCTGCGATTTTGGCCCCTCCATGCTCAGCCTGCTATCTGTCTGAACGCCGCCGTCTGGAGGATTTCTCCCAGGTCTCCATTGAGTGTTTTAGCTGTGCGGAGTGTGGGGCGCTGTGCTGGCGCCAGCACTGGAATGGCGGCAGGATGCCGCCCGGAGCTCAAATCTGAGTTTTCAGCCAAGCAAAGTCAATTTTTCCTTCCTGGCCAGAGTCCCTTACTTTTGCTATCTTTCTAGAGGTAAAAGTTTCTGTTGGATGGGAAAACTGCAACGTCGGAGGGAGCTCAGCTAGGGCTCTGCTGCTTCTCTGCCGTCTTCCCGGAACTTGCCTAGCAGCCTTTCTTCATCCTGTGTTTTCCTTTTTCCTTAATTATTTCCCCTTTTTATGCTTGTTCTTCCTCTTTTTTTTTTTTTTGCTTCAGTTATATTTCAAGTAAGATCTGCACAGGGCAGACCTTATACCATGACCCTCTAACCTGTGCCTCCCAGTAATAGCTAGGTTTATAGATGTGAACTATTATTTCAAGTTTATTTTTTGAGATGTTGTCCCATTATTTTAGCTTTGAGCATGATCTACACAACTGACATCTCCCAAGTATCGGAATTGTAGGCATAAGTCACCACATGCATATACTGGGAAAAAAACAACTCTCATATTTCTTTTTAATTTTACCTGTAATCTTGATTGTAGAATACTTACTTGCACAAAAGATTGATTTGATACATTGCAGGAAACTGATTCTAATAGAATTTAGAACTCTGAATTTTAAAATCTCATATATATATATATACATATATGTATATATAATGGTGACATTTTTGGCATTTTATCTTTTGCTTAATTTAGACCAATTACATTTTGCTATCTCTGGTATATTGGTGACTTTAAAAAACTAGTTTAGCTTTTTGTACTCCTTTGGAGAAAATATATTAAAAGAACTGAGTGGGAAAATGAATGTGAAAAAAAAAAACTGTAAGTGAAGACTGACCTTCTATTTGGAAAGGGACTATTGTTTCTGACTCCTTACAGCTTTTCAAGGATATTGGTAGATGCCAATCTCATAGAAATTAATATCACTATCAACCACCCCAAATAAAAATGGGGAGGAAGAAGCTCCAGAGCCATTAAATGTTTTGACTAAATTACTTAATGTGCTTAGCGTCACACAACTTTCAATAAATGATATTGTGTAATATGTACCATCTGGAATCAAAATGCTTATCATTTAGAAAAGCAGATCAAGAAAGAACATTTGGACATCTTTGCAAGATTATTGTAGAAAAGCAATCTTTAGACTTAAAAAAATAATACAGAGAAGTAATTTTTGCCAACTTTTTCTTGTGCACATGAAATATATGCTATTTTTTCTTCTGAAGTTTTCCTTTGAGCTTTCCAATAAAGAGAAGATATAATTCCTTCCAGACTTATATTGGTTTTATTATATTGCATGTGTATGAAAGAGACACACAGAGACATGGAGGGAGATAGAGAGAAAGAGAAAAGAGTAAGGAGGAGGAAGAGAAAGAAGGAAGAAGGAGCAGCTAAATGGATCAAGCTGAAATATTCATTATCATATGCCATTGTGCATAATTTAAGTTTAGTAGAATTGCATCATAAACTTGTAATAGAGTTACTAAACTGATATATATTTTTTCTATGTTATATGTGTATATATGTAACATAGCTTATATATACATATATGTACATATCTATATATGTACAATGACATTAGAAAGATGATTTTAAATGAATGTGGGCTATTTTTGTGAACACATTCAAATCCATAACTCCATTTTAGAATAACTTTGAATATTAATTCCTTGCCCACAGTCGCATTAGCCACAGCTGCTGTGTTCATAAATGCTGACACTTTGATGTGGCAGCTCTCATTTTAATCTGTTGAGATCTTTCACCAAAAATTTTGGAATGATTCTTTGGAACCAAACAATTCTGTGAAATAACTTAGAAATTGTACTGTCTCATTTACTGTTGCTTGCAATTTATCTGATCACTCCTTCTTTGTATGGTTTATTTTGCTTAGATTTTCATCATATGGGTGCCATTTTCAAAGGCAGAAAATTAAGAAAATGCTTCACACATTTTCATTTCTTGCACATATTATGGATGATCGTATTTAAGGATTGGTACATTTTGTGAGGCTAGTAACTAAAGATTGAATCTATTAGTGACTGATTGCTACCTTTTACTTTTTGATGAAATCTTGTATACAAGCCTTATTAAAGTTCCTATTGGACCAGTCTGAAAGCTACACCAACTAAGCTATCAGAATATGCTTCTAAGTACTAAAATTTCTAGCATATGTACTTTCTATGATAGTAAGTAGCAGTGGCTGGATAGTAAAACCAGACTTTTCAGCAAAATGAATGGAAGTTGAGATCAACTGTAAATGACAGGCTTCAACTTCTTGTTTCATTATGGAAATCAAGAAAATGTGTTAAGTGGTGAATCAGAAAGGACAAGAATTTAGCTCAATATTTACTGAAGAATGTATGCAAAATAGGGGAGCCTGTCTCTTATTGGAATCATAAAAAGAGGGGAAAATCTAAATGTATTTAAAATATTAATGTACTTGTCATCCTAAAAACTGTTGTTTTTAACTTGCATATTTAAAAATGTGTGTATAGGAAGTATATGGAAAACATAGCTAATGGTTTAAGATAATAAAAATTTGAACATATTTGACTATGAAACAAAAGATGTAGTCTGAAGGAAGATGCTGGCAGAAAGCAAACAAGGGTAAAAGGGAGTAGATTATGTATAATCCTATAAGAGTCAACATAACTCCTTTAAATTGACAAATCAGAAGAGATTTTTAAATATAGAGAAAGACACAAAAAAATCTAAAACCAGTATTTCAAGTGTTTCTGTTTCTGTATTGTCAGGCTACAATGGAAGGTTGACTGTCCTAGATCCAAATTTTTCTTAACTATTTCTTACCAAGCTGATGTATCATTTTAATTCATATTAAGAATTAAATTACAAATATTACTCTATAAATAATAAGTACTTGGGTTTTAGCAATTTATATTGCTGATAGGTGGACAAAAACGCAATGAATTATATAGAATGCCATGTTTTTCTGGGATGTCACTAACATCAAAATCAATCATGAAGTTTCTACATAGATAGGAGAGCCGTCCTACTTCATATTCTTCCCCTGTGAACCAGACAAAACCAGTGATTGGCACCCTGCCATCTGGATCCTGGAACATAAAGACTTTCCTCTTCCTACAATAGTGGGGAAGATACTCACAACGCAATCTTCTTGCATGAAAGTGACATGTGTTTACGCTTTACACATTGGCAGACCTTGTCTTAAGCCTTCTTTACTTACTTTGCAGAAAATTAAAAGCATATGTGACTGAAAGGAATCCTATCCTACATTTCTAAAAGAGAGGGAAATGGCCTACTCAAATGCAAACACTAGGTATTTCCATGAAAATCAAGGCATTTACATGTATGAGTTTTTTCCTAGGTACATTTTTATTTGGTTCTTCTTTTTCTATGTTCTTCCTCAAATGCCTCATCTTTGTTTTTCATTCATCTGTGATACTAAGACACTGGACTGTTCCTTGCTTCTTATGTGTTTTAGACTCTGCATATGATTTAAATGTGGTGAAGCATTTAATCTTACCTAGAAATCTTGATTGCTCATTTCTCCATTTATGTGAGGAGTGTCTCCCTCCATCTAGACAATCTGCCAACACGCTCAATAACCAACAGCTTTGTAGGTCATTTTTAATACAAGTGAATTGCCTGCAAAATGGAATATACAGTAGGGACTTTGCCCTACTAGAAACAAATATGGCACCATAACATACAACATGGAAAACTTTACAGATGGGTTTTGAAGAACCAAACAACAAAAAAACCCAACAGTCATCCCCTTTATTTTACTATTCTGATCTTTTTCCCCCAGGATAGTTATCATGTGTTTTGTATTCCAAAATATAGAAGTAAAATTCTAGTTGCATCCTATGCATGCAGTCTTAATTTCCCTTTGACTCCTTTGCTCATGATGTGAGAAGGAACCTGACACAGACACACACAGACACACATGCCAAGTTTCAGGGTCACTTTCAGGTCCCTTACATGTTCTAACACCTTTCATCCTCACTACACAGTGAATCTCCACTTTAGAGATGAAGAGAAACTGAGGTGTTAGACTTTGAGTTCTCCATCCAGGACCCCCTGGATGCTTAGTGTCAAGGGTGAGAGATTTAAACACAGCAATTTTAGTTCTAGAGTTATTCTTTGTAACCACTACAGGTTGTTATTCCTAAAAAATAAAAAGCACATTCCTTTCAGTTTGAAGTTCTTATAATTTGTAGAATGTACCTATGGATTCTAGCCTTTAAACTCTGCTAGACTATTTCCCCCTACTTGCATTGTTTTGGACTTTTCTTTTCTTTTTTTTTTCTTTTAAGTTTAGCATCTGCAGTCTGGGAATATGGCCTACTAGTAGAGTGCTTGCCTTGTAAAGTCTACTATCTTCATCCTATGTCTTAAATTACCACTCATTCGGTACTTGAAAAGTTCTAATAATGAACAATTAGAGTGATAAAGAAAAAAAATGAGGCAACAAAAATAATGCTGGGCAACTCTGAAAAGTATAATCATTCCCCTTTATCTATGGTGGACACATTCCCAGGTCCCCAGTGGATCTCCAAACACCAGATAGGGATATATATATATATATATATACACACACACACATATATATATTTGTGTGTGTTTCCAATTTATATTCTCTATAATAAAGTTTAACTTAAAAACTAGGCACAATTCATAACAACTATGAACACTTAAAACAGCATACTTTAATAAAAGTCATGGGAATGTAACAGCTTTCTTTTTCATTCCGAGAGTCTATTACTTTAATATACTCTCTGTTCTTGTGAAAATTATGAGAAGTTTTCCATGTCTATGTGCAATGAGATGAAGTGAAGTGAATGGACATCTTTGACACAGTATGTGTCTATAGAGGAAGCATCACCAGAATGAAAACACAACAGATCTGGTAACTCAGAGGGTGATCAGTGACTGATGGGTTGATAGGGTACTCATGATGCATTCTAGGTGAGATATATCCGGACAATGGGAGATTTCATAATGATAATCAGAGTGGCACACAACTTGAAATATGTGAATATTTTATTTCTACAAAATTCTATACTTTTAGTCCATGGCTGATCAGCTATACTCAAACTGTAAAAAGTAAGATAGCAGATGGAGGAATACCACATCTTTGGTTCTTCTAATGTCTTTTATTCTTATTCCTACTTCTTCCTCACTGTTAACATTTTTAATACATTATCTACACAGCAATTTTGGGCATACACAAATATGACAGCCTTTTATTGTATCATAACGTAGAGGAATTCTTTTAATATTAGTTGTGAAAGAGACAAAAATACCTGCCTTTGAGTCAGTAAATTATCTTAACTCTGTGTCTGTTAAAGAAAAGCAAATTGATAGAATAGCAGTAGCATCTGTGAATAGAAAAAAAATAAGCTGCACACATGAAAATGGTGGCCAAGAGCAGCTAGAAATATGATTTTCCTTCTAAACCTATAAAAGGTAACCAAATTTCATGTCAGAAATATTAACTCTTGAGCCAGTTTTGAATATAGCAAGGATTTTTTAAATGATGACAGCTTGAAGAAGCTTGAAGCATGCCATTAAGTCCATTGGGATTGGGGATTTGATTTCATTTCCATCCAGACGAAGGTAGCTCAGTTGAGGTCCATAAATGAAGGCATCCTGATCTGCACGCAGTGTGGTAGGGCATATCACAGAGACATTCACACCTATGGAGACAAAGACCATGAATGAATGGATTGGAACATAAGAAGCCCTGGAGGTTGAAGACCACAAAGTTATTGCAGTGGTCCAACTGGAGGGACTGGTATATGAAACTGGTAGAAATGTATGATTATTCATATACACACATATATATGAATAAAATATTTTATATGTTCTATATATTATATAGTAAATATTTTATTCTTACAAATGCATGCTATGCATATGTATACAAATAATATTTCGTATTTTACTGATTAGTCATATATATATTATGGAAATAGATCTGAAAAAGTGCAATGCGGATGCAGTCAATTTTCTCATTCCATAGTCTACTATACTTACAAAGAACACTAAAAATAAAATATTGTTAAGAGCTATGATAGAAACAAAGGCTTATCAGTTCTAAGTTTTTCCCTAATCTTTCAGGTGAGATAAATAATGTTCAAATTATCATAGAATGAGATCTGTCATATTCAGGAGACTAAAGGTGGAGTTCAGATCTGATCCTGAAAAAAACAAACAAAAAGGAGTAGGTAAATGGGTGAATGGAAAGCACAGATGGAAGGGCTTATGGCTGAGTGAGTGGCAAGTCAGTGTAAATTACCTTCAGAAATGTAAATCAGTGTAGTGACAATTAATACAAAGTGCAATTACTATAACTTTGCATATGGATTTAGAAAACAACCTTAAACCTTCACATTTAAGTATATGTAATTGGAAACAAAACACTTGCCAAAAATTGAATTACCAAAGACTCAAGCCAGGAAATATCCCATCAACCTTTTCACACAGTTAGAATTGGAGAAATTGTGCACCTGCCTTGGATCAGAGCTTTTGGCACAAATGATGACACTAGATTTAGATTTTCAGAGCATCCTCAAGAGAGAAGGTGAACTCAACTCATACAAATTGGAGAGATGTGTAACAATTGATCTAAAACACAAGTCTATGCATTCTGTTGCCTTCTGAAATGATTTTGTGCAAAGGCTCTTTCCTGATTAAAACTCCCCCACTTGAGGAGTCTCTTTCTTCTGTGTACTCATAATGCAGAAATGTATGATTATATATGATTTATGATTGATTCTGTCTACCTGGAACAGCCTCAAGCCTAGGTTTTCTAATGGTATCTAGAGTCCATTGCTTACTTGAGAACATTTGTTCCTTTCAACGTTGTAGTTCATATGCTATCACCCTCATTCCTAGTAACACATGACTGAATTAAAAACAATATGAGCAACCAAAGTTCTAATTTTAATCATATATTCATAAATTAGTTGTGATACTTCCCAGAAAATGATGTGAACTTATTTGAACAGATACATTTTTCATCAACATTTGAGTTCCTTCTGATGTTTAGAAATAAAATAGTTCTTTATATAATCTTGCATGAGAAATTTACTGGTAAATTTTGAAAACTTTTTGTATAACTGTTACTTTTCTTGGAAACTGTATAATTAACATTATGTGACAAAGCCCTATTTGGCTTTTATCTACTCTATTTTTAGCAAAGATCTTCACCTAGCTGAGCTTTTTTAAAAAATATATATTTTTTTTAGTTTTAGTGGTTCACCAGTTGTGAACCAAGAAATTATTACCACTGGATAGTAAAATTATTTGCCTCATCCCAGACATACTAAGTCATAATCACTTGGAATAGACCCTACACGCCTGTTTTACAAAGCCATCTAGAGGATTCTGATGTTCACTACGTTATGAAAACAACTGGGAAATAGACATCTGAGCAAACCCTTTTAAACAAACCTTCCAAAATGTGGATAGAGAAAAGATAATCCACACTACATCTTAATTGTGCTTTAAATAATGGAACCTCATCCCTAAACATACTCACTTTCAAATTCTCTGGGTGAAATCTCCAATTCAGAGTATGTATGTGTGATCACCTGAAATTAACACCCCACACCTAGTATTTGGATAAAGAATACCAACATCAAAAAGCACAAAACTGTTGGGAAAAATTTGCAACCTTACAGCAGTCTTAGGTATTGTATTATTTGTCTCAGCTAAACATTCTCAGCTACTAACATTGTTTTTCTGGCTACATCTTTTTCTTTTGACTACAAGTACATTTCCTCACCATGGAAAAATAACTGCAGTGATGGTAGCCATTTAATTCCTGGATTTTTATGCTTAAGTACTTGGTTACTAAAAAACAAAAACAAAAAAAGTTTGAAGATAGGAGCAATTCCCAGGAGAAAAACAGTATATCCATATAAACAACATTTTCATGTGATCATTTTCTCTAATGACGTATTTGAGCATAGATTATTAGGAGATACAGTCTTCTCACAATTATATCTTCAACCCTCTGATTTAATCTAATTTAGGAATTTACTTCCAAGTGCTGTTCAGGAGAAATCTCTGCAAGGTTGTCTTCCTAAAGAGCCTGTGGTTGAAGAAAAACAGCTGCTCAGTTAGCTATCTGTATCTCCATGTCTGCATTGAGACATTGAAGATATTTACATCAGATGCAGCTTGACCTTGGGCACAATGGTGGAGAGGTCAAGTGTCTTTCTGTTGTGCACAATCTCCACTGTTTGTAACCACTTCTTTCCTTGATGACATCTTTACCTCCAAGGACTTTATACTCATTCCCTAGTTCTTTACCAAAAGCTTTTGTGGGAAAGGAGATGGTATTATGCCTTGTGAAGTTGCCACTAAACCATCATGTCTAGGAACAGTGATTTTTTCATTTCAATTTAGGGAAGTCTTAAGTGGAAGTAATGGCTCTCAAGATATCATCATCAGTCACTGTCAGTATCAATTGGAGAGGGTAGAAATTCTTAAGTCCTTTCCCCAGACCTCTCAGTCAGAAACTCAGAGGGTGCAGACACCAACCTGCACACTTAGAGCTTTGAGAAACACACTCTACTGTGTAGAGTTGAATCAAATACTCTAGAGTACTCTATCCATTGTTCTAACATTTTAGGATGTTCTTGCTTTGCTATTACCTCTGAAATCGTATTCCATCATTTTATTCTTCATGCGGTTATTTTTTTCCTGTTTACTTTCTTAAACCTACCCCCAGAGTACCAGGTATGGTGAAGCATGCTTTGCCTCTGTGGGTAGACTTCAGAAGCAAAGCTCTTAGAATATCCATGAGTAAAAGAGAATGGAAATGTTTCAACTCTACCATAGATAATAGTGCTCTTTGGATAACAAAAGTCTTCTTTGCCATCTTGAATTTGGAGAATTGGACTTCTTGGTTCATTAAGACTGAGAATAGACAAAATAATTTAGTAATTAAAATTGAAAATTCATTAAAATGTTTAGCTGATGCTCTACCACTTGAACCACACCTCCAGCTTTGTTCTCTGCTTATTATTGTGGAGCTAGAGTCTAGTGAACTTTTCTGACTAACTAGCCTTAAGCCCTGATCCTCTGGATGTCAGCCTTCTGATTAGCCAGTATTGCAGAAATGAGCCAGCAATGCCTGGCTAGCTCCTTCTAAAGAAGATGCAGAATGGATATGATGATGATGAGTATATTAATCACAAAATCACCCCCATTACCACTTACTTTTAATTTTGTTGTGATCCAGGTGAAGGTGTTGCAAGTGAGCACTGATTCTGGGAAACTTTGTGAGTTGGTTGTAAGACAGTTGAAGATCTAGAATAGATGTCACATCAAAACCACTTGATGGGAGACCTGCATCTGATAGTTTATTGTGGTTGAGTCTCAGAAAGGCCACTTTTGGGATCACATTAAAATAATTTTCTGGAATTCCTTCGATGGAATTGTTGTCCAGAAAGAGCTGCATGGTATTGGCTGGCAACCTTGGTGGCATGTTCCTTAGGGCGTTCTTGGCCATATTTAGCTGCATGAGGTTCTTCAGTCCTTTGAAGGTGTCTCTTTGAAAGGCATTGTCAAACAGTTTATTATGTTGTAAATCAAGAAGGGTCAAGTTTTCTAGATTGCTGAAGGTTCCTTGAGGAATTCTGGATACCTTGTTCCTAGCTAATTGCAACTGTTCTAAACTCCTTGGCAGTGGAGAAGGTACCTCTTCTAGTTCATTATCTTCTAGAAATAAGAAAAGTAGCTTCTTTAGCTGGCTTAGGGCCCCCTTTTCAATTCCATAGTTGGTTATTTTGTTTTTGTTCAAGTTTATCCATCTCAACTGGGTGGCATTCTCAAAAGGCTTCTCAGGGATGGTTTCTATCAGGTTGTTTTCAAGGTAGAGGTACCTGATCCTTGAAGGGATTGCAGGAATTTCTTTGAGACCTCGATTTTCACAGTATAAAGCAGTAGGGAAACTGGGTGGACAGAAACATTCCATGGGGCAATCAAAGTCATCCACATTCCAGTCCTCTAGCTCTTGTATCTCATAGGCCTGTCTCATGCTTTGAGTCCACACAGTATCCGTGATGAACAACACCCCAATGAGGAAACAAATTGTGGTGGCCATTCTGGTACCTATAGAATAAGGCATAGCTAGTAGTTATTTATGGTTCTTGAACTTTAGCAAATTGCATGTATCAACATGATCTGTGAATATTGCTTCTCCAAGAAAGAAATGAAAACAATTCAAAGTTAGCAATGTGGCTCAAGTGGCTAAAAAGTATGAAGCCATGGGTTCAAGCCCAGTGTCATTAAAATTAATTTTAAATATTAATAAATGATGACATTTTATTCTTAGATATCAAGCACTAAACTTATGTGTAAATAAATATATTTTAAATACATTGAATTTATTAATATTATGAAAACTTAAGTAGATTTATTTGTGAGTAAACTTATTTAGTGTGGCAAGGCATTTTGCAAGCATTGAAAAAAATTAGCAGCTTACAGCCTCCTGGTTTTATTCCAGTCACAATGAAAACTGAGAAGTGGAAAGCAAATTTTAGCAGCTCTAAGTGCTTTTCCATGGCAAGCTACTTAGTTCAAGGAACTTAACTGAAACCAGTAGTTGAATATAAAAGTGCCAAAAAAGTTATCGTTTTCTATAACTCTAGCTGTGAATTTGTTCTAAAGTAGACATGTGTTTTTGCTTTTATGTTTACTATGAAAAGAGTACATCTGTAAGAGATTTCCCAGGTTTGCTGGCTCTCCAACCAAAGAAATAAACAGATCAAAGTATACTTTAGCAGTTCCTTGTGAAGGAAGGCTGCAGGTTCTGAAGAAATAAGTTATTACTCTTTTGTGGTTGCAGAACTTTGCAGGTAAGTTTTATTTTGTGGAGGAAAATATTTCCAATATTTTAAGAATATAGTCAAGGTGTCCAACCAAGAAATTGAATTATGAACTCTCATATATAATCACTCCCTCATATACATAATTTATATAATGTACCTCTAGTAATCACTTTTTAAAACATGGAGACATACATAGACAATTTATTTATTATATTGACTTGAACATAGCAAGGCAATTTCTACATATATTTACAATATATATGCAAATTCAACTATGTAATTGTTATTCTTGGTAGAATACAAAGCAAAACTCATGTTAAGAATACAGGTAGAGAACTAATATTCATATTTTCAGTAAAGATAATAATAGAAAATAGGTAATATTTTCTAATATGTAGTACATTTAAAAGATATGAATGCTATCTACTAATTATCAGAAAAAATTATGGTCATAAAGAATTCCTAACAGGAAAACATGTAGGTACATACATGTGTCTATACCTATATATACACAAATATACATATGTATGAGTACATAAACATTTAAAACATTAAACATTTACTTAGAAAATGTGTATGTTACATATACCTATATAAAATTAACATTTTGATCATTGTTCACTTAGTTAAACAAATTGATAAAGACAAAATGTATTGTACTGATTCTTTGGGAAAAAGATAATGTCAGTAATTTATGACCTTTCAATTTTGCCATTACTTTGTAGCAAATGACAAGTGCAGAGTTACTTCTGCAAGGTGTGAAACTTCCTACGATTTAGAATGCTGTACTGGCCTTATTCCAACAGAGACACATTAATTTTGTTTTTCCTGAATAGGGATTTTCTTTAGATATTGAAGTTGTAACTTTATAGCTAATGAATCAGAATTGTGAATTCTTAAAATTTTTTAAAAATGTAAAATTATTTACCTTTACTTCCAGGAATACACTGTCGAGTCTGGTATCTGAGTCTGCAGTTGGCTAAAAATCAGTTGAGGAAAAATTATGTGACTGAAAAAAAAATGTTGGATTTTATGCTGTCAGGTCTCCTATGAGAAACAGTAAAACCTACTATGTCCAGTCACCATGAACACCTTTGGATGCATTGTTTCCAGTTTGACAAGACTGCATGAGAGGGCTTACCTCAGCCTTCTTGGAACTTCGCCGTCCTTTTCTATTGGTCACTTCTTGTTCATAGAAATGGATTGACCCAGTCTCAGCTGTCCTGGTTTTTATGAGTCCTCTGTTAAACATATGTACCAGTGGCTCCAACCTTAACCCCTCCAACAACCACAGACTCTCAATACCCAGGCAGCCCAGCAAAGGGAATTCTTATTTCATTTTAAAAACCCATTACAAAATTCAAGATAATTTTACTTTTAACTCACAGCTCCAAAGTTGTAATACACTGATTGATAGACATAATTGATCTCTCCTCCCCCTCCCTGCTATAGCCAGCTGTAGGGATTTCTCAATTTTAAAGTATTTTCCTCTTGAAGATCTTTAAAGAAATAATGAAATACAAAGAAATAAAGATCCATGTCCTATGTGTATGTGGACATATTTTATTCATTTATGATATACAACAGATGCTGGAAATTCTTTGATTAAAGGAAAAAGGAATAAGAGGCAAACATACTTAAGTTTTAAAAAATGGGAAACTGTACCTGATTTTGAATAAGCACCAATAATACATTTTGTTTTATAGAAACAAGTTTTGTATCTCTCACTCTATTAAAATTGTGTGGAAAATAATTATTAAAATGAGATGATTTTTCTCATAACACATGTTTTGTATTTTGTGCCTTATAATACATTCTGTTGTGCTGCTTTTTTTTCCCTTAAATGCAAATCTTCTATTTCTTATATTCAAGAAGCAGTGTGCCTCTTGAGGAAATACACAAACAAAAATATCCTTTTTCCCCTCAGATAGCATTTTGTAATTGATTGTAATCATTTTGAATTTTGAAAAAAAAAATCTATCTTGGAGCCAGTGGCTCATGCCTGCAATCCAAGCTACCGAGAAGGCTGAGATCTGAGGATTGGAGTTCGAGACTAGCACCAATAGGAAAATCCATGAGAATCTTAGCTCCAATTAACCACCAAAAAGCTGAAAGTAGAGCTGTGGCTGAAGTGCTACCTTTGAGCACAGAAGCTCAGGGACAGTGTCCAGTCCCCAAGTTCAAGCCCTAGGACTGGCATGGGTGTGTGCATGCCAGTATTCTGAGTCACCACTGCTAATGTGAGGGGTATCACAGGGAGAACAGTGAAGAGAAGAGAGCCTTGCCTTGAAAAGCTTGTTTCTGAGCCACCTTCTTTCTTCCTCTTATCTTTATACCTGTCAACTAAAACTTTAGTGTTGTCATCTTAGAATAATAATGAACTCTTCACAGGGCCAGCCCAATTTCATATATAGGGACTGTTTTTAACCTTAAAAAAAAAAAGAGTATTACCACATGCTTAACTGAAAAAGATGCATCTGTGTTATTAAAGGGCTTTTGTTGACTGAGTCAAACATCTTTTTTAAATCCTATAGACATACGCATCCTATGTTAGGAAATTAATCAAGTGTTATTTGTATCTCATAATAATGATCTCTTCTCTACACTGAATACTTATTTCTTTTCTTCCTTGTTTTTATATTTCTAAACCCTCAGACCATGAGCATATCTGCAGTGGCCCTCCCAGCCTCTATTTTATCTCCTAATTTTCATTTTTAGTCAAAATGATTTCAGTCATTTCTTAGTAACTCATGTTATGACATAAATTTGACTATATGATCACAAGAGGAAAAATAGAATATTATCTTTACTAACTCTAGTCTATTTTCTATTCCCCATTCCATTTGTGATCTACTTCTAAATTTTATTCATTCCCTAAATATTAGAAGTGATCTTCATATATGCTTTTCTCCTGAAGTCCTTTAGTGTTTACCTTCCTTAGCCTATAGCCTTTGAGAATAGGGACCTTCAATTTATATACATTTTTATGAATTACATATATGTATAATTATATATGTATGTGTATGTATATATGTGTGTGTATGTATATGTATGTATAAAATTCAACTGGTTAGTCTTCAGTTCTTCATCCTCCTGCCTCAACTCCCAAGTGCTTGGAGTATTAGGCATGGGCCACCAAAGACAACTCTGACTTACATTTTATTACATGCTCCTCTAGGTTTTTCTTTTTAATATTTATGTCTTGCCTCTCTCTATATCTCTTAAGTATCTCCTCTTTCTAACCCTCAGTACAAATTTAAATCAGTTTTCTTGCGTTTCATATTCTTTGAGTTTCTGTCTTTTGTTCTCTAGTCTTCATGCATGACTACTTGGTTGTAAGCATACCTTCTATTATGATGAGTGCTTGAATCCTTCCAAACCCAGTATTGTAATAGATGGAAATATATTACATGCTTCAGAAACATAGATCTACATATGGGATTCTTGTATATCATGTCATCTACAGTCTAATTATATTTATACACTTCTCAATCTTCTAATAAGAGAAAATCACAGGAGATTATAAATGGGATTTAAGAGATAATAGAGCAGCACACACAATTGGGACCTACTTTATCACATTCCCAAACCTATTTTGTATTGGGAAGATCAGCCCTGCTGGGCAATTCAGATTGATACATTAGGCAATACTGTTTATGAACAACAAGTTATTTTTCCACATCCCTTTGATCCATAGATTCACTATGTCCCATTACTTCTAAGTGCACTTGTCATTTCATAATGTGATCACAATTGCAATTCAAATTAGGAGATCTAGGCAGATCACTACCAGGCTCTTTAGGTTTTAGGGACAGATACCAAGGAAGAAGGCTTATGCCTTCTTTGATTAAAGGAAAAAGGAATAAGAGGCAAACATACTTAAGTTTTAAAAAATGGGAAACTGTACCTGATTTTGAATAAGCACCAATAATACATTTTGTTTTATAGAAACAAGTTTTGTATCTCTCACTCTATTAAAATTGTGTGGAAAATAATTATTAAAATAAGATGATTTTTCTCATTATAACATATGTTTTGTATTTTGTGCCTTATAATACATTCTGTTGTGCTGCTTTTTTTTTTCCTTAAATGCAAATCTTCCATTTCTTATATTCAAGAAGCAGTGTGCCCTCTCTTGGCTGCTCTCTCTTGGCTTTATTTGATCACTGATAACTCTCTACTAATTGAACCATAACTCCAGTCTGTTATTTTGCTAATTAATTGGAGACAAAGTCTTAAAGACTTTTCTGCTCTGTCCTGACTTTGAACTACAATTCTCAGATCTCAGCCTCCCGAGCAGCCAGAATTATAGGTGTTAGCTTCTAGTGGTCTAGCTAACTATCAGGTTCTTAATGGCATAAATTTGATGATAGTTATACAAATCTTTTCTTACAGGTCTGGTGGATGTTGTATATATAGTTAACAAAAGTGTACTTGTACTTCATATAACAGACATTCACTTGGAATAATCATTGCAAATATGCATGTACCAAGTTTAAAATTATGCATGCTTATGTTTATTAAGACAAAAGTAAATCATCTACTTAGTTAAAATATTGTCTTTTATGAGTATCGAACACTGAAACTTCTAGTATTTTTATTCACTTTTGACATTTATGATTCTCAATGGTGCCAGTTGCTCCAGGAGTCTGTAGGAAAGCTTTCATCACTAAATTAAAAGAAATGATAGATAAACATAGTATTATAATTGTTGCTACTTTCTGTAACCAGCTACCAGAAACACTTTGCTGTAGGAGCACCTATATATAGCTCCTCAACTTTGTTCCATTTCTGTCAAACTAAGGATAGTATCAATAGCCTTCAAGGGACTAATATAACAAGAGGTAGCTTGGAAACCAATTAATTTAAAACTCATCACGTCAGAAGAGATTTTGTAGTAGATACCATTTTATCAGAATGTAGAGAAAATATTAGATGCATACTGTCTTCCACAAAGCTGAGGAGAAATTGCTGAATCCAACATGTATTTTTGTTATCCTTAAAATCTTTTCCAACAGCCCTTTAGGATATCCCAGATCAGAGCAATACTATTATAATAGTCCACTCTCAACTGATTATTGTAGATCATGTCAGCTACAGTCTGATTATATTTATACACTTCTCAACCTTCTGATAAGAGAAAGTCACAGGAGATTATAAATGGGATTTAAGCAGCACACACAATTGGGACCTACTTGATCACATTCCCAAGCCTATTTTGTATTGAGCAGATCAGCCCTGCTGGCAATTCAGATTGACACATTAGGTAATACTGTTTATGAACAACATCAAGTTATTTTTCAACATTCCTTAGGCTAGTGTCTCAGAACATTAACTATAATTTATTAAAGATCGTCTGTCTTTTTTTTAGAGAATTAGAAGTTTGATTACCCCTATTCAAGCTTACCAGTGATCATGTACAGTGCCCACATTTGCCACAGAATCTTTAAACTTTGTCTAATCTCATGGATGATGAGTACAGACATACCACTCAGTCCTCAAAAACTCAAATATTCTACAAGAGCCTTTTCAGGAAACAAGACAAACTCAGAGCTTGTAGATTCTCAAGCACTGGATTTTTAATTTAGGACCTCTGAAATTTATAGAAAATCTCCATACATCTTCATAACAATTGATTCATGCCTTAGATGGCTTCTTTTCCTCCATGTTGGAGCCCCAAACCCCTAAAACAAATTGATGGCTTGGCAGCATTATGGTCTCCCACTATATTTATCCCCTACATCTTTTTTCATTTAAGTATTTAACTGCTCCCTCAGTCTAATGAAATTTACCTTCTAAATGCCATTACATAAAGCCTATGAGATGACATTTCTAGGGCTGAATTATGAGAAAAAGTGAAAAGTTCAGGAATCATAGGGTGAAATTATTTTGCTTTTTTTTTTTTTTTGGTCTGGAGAAAGTAAGCAGACTGCCTCTGGTAATTTTGTTTATTAGAAAAGAACAAAAAGGGGGCTGGGAATATGGCCTAGTGGCAAGAGTGCTTGCCTCCTACACATGAAGCTCTCGGTTCGACTCCCCAGCACCACATATACGAAAAACGGCCAGAAGGGGCGCTGTGGCTCAGGTGGCAGAGTGCTAGCCTTGAGCGGGAAGAAGCCAGGGACACTGCTCTGGCCCTGAGTCCAAGGCCCAGGACTGGCCAAAAAAAAAAAAAAAAAAAAAAAGAAAAGAACAAAAAGACATCAGGACGTTTGCTCCACACAAGGCACCAGGAGCTGTAGTGATTTGGGCTACATAAGGAACAGCAGTTGCAGGAAGAGTTGCCATCTCATTAAACTTTGGAAAATCCATTTTTATCCTTTAGACTATTTTCATCCACTTCCTTGCCAAAGACTACATTCAGAAAGGAATCTGCTGCAAATCATTAACCTTGGACCTTAAAGTCTTTGAAAAATCTCACTCACACTTTTTATCTTTTATCAAAGTGATGTTGCTATGAAATTGGGATCAATTTGGCAGTACTAGCATTTGAAGTCAGGGCCTCACACTTGTTATGCAGGTGTTCAATGTACCACTAGAGTCATGTGTCCAGTCTCCTTTTGCTTTCAGTTACTTTTTAGAGTTTCTTTTGCCTGAGGCCTTAGCCCTTTAGTCTTTTCACCTATGCCTCTCAATAGCTGAAATTACAGCCATGTGTTATTACATCTGTCCTGACTTGATATTTTTGTAGATACATGTAGCTCAGCAAATTTTCTTTGTTATTTTTCACTGGAATAAGTCTTCTCTCATGTATTACAGAGCCAGTGCAGGAAAACAATCATTCTTGGTCATCTCTTCCAACCATATATATGTTTAGAAAATTAATATCAGAAAAATACAAATTAGAATGAGATAAATTATACACCAAGAAATGACTGGCAATAGACATTAGAAGTAACATCTTCAGAAATCATCTTTAAAAACCATGCATTCTTCCTCAGGATTCATTTACTCTTGTGATAACCCCTTGATTTTTTAATGGAAATACTGATTTTTAAAACTAAAGTGCATACATGTGATATAATCAGTTACTTATTAGATGCAAGGTTTTTTTTATTCTGGCAGCTATAGGTACAGGATTTGATTTAAGTTTAAATATTCAGTGAAGGACATACACTCTGCATTGTATACTATTAAAATGTCATGGTTTTGGGGCTGGGGATATGGCCTAGTGGCAAGAGCGCTTGCCTCATAAAATGTCATGGTTTTGGATTTTGCTAATCATAAAGGACTATGAAGAATTTCATATCTTTTTTATCCTAAAGGATATAGCTTTTCATTTTCCATTATTAAATTCTCTTTGGGGAAGGCATTCTGACTTTATGCACATTGTAACTCCTTTATTAGAAAATATATCACTGACTATTAAATGGCACTAATAGAGCTCTCCCACTTCAATTTCTTAATGAAATTAGCAAATTGTTATTCATTGTTACTCCTTGCATTAGTTTTGTGAACTGAATGTCTGTATTATCCTATTCTGAAATCTTAATCTGTTGGGCTGAGTTTAGTCATTGGGGCAGAGTCCCAGTAAGTGGGATTGGTACACTTACAAATGAAGCTTAAGAGAGACCCCTTCTATGATGCAAAGACTAAACAAGAAGTTAACATTTATGATCCAGAGATAAGAGTAAGCCCCAGGAATTGAATCTGCCAACACCTCAATCTTTAGTTCTAGCCTCAAGAACTTTGAGGAATAAAATTATGTGGTCTATAGGTTATGAAGTTTATGGTGTTTTCTTATAGAAGCTTGAATTAACAAAGACAACAGTAACCTGTGAGCACCACTAATGTTATTTTTCAACTCCTTCTTCGGCTGAGTATCTCAGAATCTCTATTTGCTAGTATTTGCCAAGTTCAACTTAGTAAATTCTCATGTTCTTTCAAAGCCATACTTTCATCTTCATGTTTACATTGTAATTGAGACTCTTATTGCTACTTCTCATAGTTAAGAAATACTGAAGTCTAAGGTGAGTGGTGGGAACTCCACCACATCTAGATCTTATTGTGTCATCACAGTTCCAACTCTTGAGAAAATTCCTTTGTTTCCTGAACCAGTGCCCTAACTTTTTAATCAAAGGACAAGGTAACAGTGCATTCTTTCCAATCTAGAATGTAATGGTAGGAAATAGATATAGTTGTATTTAAAACTTCTTTAGAAAGATCCCATATTTCAATTCTTAAACTTGACATAACTTTCTATTCTTTCTTTTCTTACAGTTCCATAGACTGTTAAAAAATGCAATTGCATCTAAATCCTGCTGCCTCATGACCGTCAAAGCTTTACCTTCAAGAAATGTGGTTGCAGAAGATATCTAGTGACTATAAGTGATATTTCTCATGTTTGTGGGTCACTGTCTTCCAGAACCTTATTCCTGAATGATCCAAGGCATTGATTGTCTTTTAACTAAACTATGTACAGACTTCCATACATTGCCCCCAAATCTGATGTCAGTAACTGATTTCTGGTATCTATATCTTTATAAAACTAGAGGCTGAACTGAAGCAACAGATTGTAACTTGAGTGTTTTAAGCAAAGAAAGGATTTCTTTGAATAAGATGTTGGGGGAAAAAAAAGAAAAAAAATCGGACTTCGGAAAGAGGCAAAAGACAAAAATCTCTTGAAAAATTGAAATAATCCAGCCCCATAGGTCTCACTCATCAATGATGAACATTTCTGGAATCAAGAGTTCCATTTACAAATAAATAAATAAACCAAGAACCAGAAGCTGCCTGGCCAGACCTGTTCCAGTCCACCTTTATGAGGGCTGAGAGAAGATAAATACCAGTAGTCTCAGTCTCCATAAAGATTAGAATCAAGGCAATACTGATATTAGAAGTAGGAAATTGAAAGGGAATCCCAAAATTGAGAGACACAGGGTAAAAAAAGACAACTACAAAAGCAATACTTGCAAAACTGGTGTAAGTGAACTGAACACCTCGGGGGCGGAGAAGAAAAGGGGAGGGGGGGTGGGTATGAGGGACAAGGTAACAAACAGTACAAGAAATGTATCCAATGCCTGACGTATGAAACTGTAACCTCTCTGTACATCAGTTTGATAATAAAAATTTGGAAAAAAAAAGATTAGAATCAAGGCAATTTCTCACCTACAGAAAATGACACTGGATTTGGGATGGAGGAAGCTCCAGGCCTTGCTTACAATGCTTCATTTGCTAAGAATCCACTCACTACACACTTGCTCACACAATACACACACAAATGTGGCAGTATTTATAATAGTTTCCAATATTTTCTGACACCCGTACCCCCAAGTTGAAGATGCACATACACCTACAGAAACTACAGTGTCTATATCTATATGGATTTAAATAATCTCAGGAATTGATTCTTTCTAATCTGTTTCTGAGATTTTGAGCTCATTGATGACAGGTAATTTTTTTATGCCTTTCCCCCTCAGAAATTGTTTATTTTTTAAACACCATTTTTTTATGATTCACTCTTACCATGTGTATAACTGTAACTAGTCCATGATTTCTGACTTATAATTTGGGGTATATTCTTTGAAAACCATTTAGGACATTTTATAACCTTTTTCTTTTCATTTTCTTGTTGGAATAGTTTTTCATGTTCCTGGCTAGAGATCACATCCATATTTTCCACAGTCATAATTTTGGATATGGTGCTATTTTTTCCTATTAGGAGGCTACAATTCGTAACTGAATAATAAGGAAAGAAGGTTTCTAAGAAAATATAAAGAAAAAGTATTACTTGGGACTATTATGTGGTCACATTAGCAAAAGATGCTGAAGCAGTGTACCACAAACCTACTTTTCTTATGTGTAACTCTTGAATTAAATCAAAGCAAACATGTGTCACTTATGCTGTGCCTGATGCCAAAGTCGTGATGGAAATTCCAGAAACCACTGTGAGTTTCATTTATTGAATCTGAAGAAATAAACTGAGCTGATATTAATACAGCGAACTGTCCTCTACCCTCTATCTGCTTAATTAGAAAAACAGAAACAAAGTGATTATAATTGTATTATCAGAGGTTCAATCTGAAGACAGCTAAATATATTCCCTCTAAATTCAATAGCAATAGTTGAGTTTTCTCATATTTGATCTTTATATGATGATGCTATGGAATGATATCACATCCTAACTTAATCTATTGATTCTAAAGGTCTTCTAAAGTCCTTCCTTCCTCCCTCCCTCCCCCATCCCCTCTCTCTGTGCATGTGTGTGCGTGAGAGAGATAGCAGATTTTTTTTCCCACTGGAGGGTAAGATTATTTTTTATTAACCAGCTGAAAAGGGAATATGATCAATTCTTTAACACTAAATTCAGCTCTACAACCACATGAGTCTAAGTGGAACTGGGAGCTGAAGTGTAGAGCTGAAGTAGCTTTCTACTACACTAAGTTAGCTTTATACAGTAAATACTGAACTAACTAATCTTACTAAACTAACTAACTAATTTTAACTCTATAGAAGCTTGCACATTCCCATTCTCCCTAGGGGAAAGCACACCAGCTAGACGCCTGAGAAAGAAAGACATAAAGTGGCTGATTAATGTTCAATGAAGTAGCCTTTATTTACTAAAATTTTCCATAATAACTTAACAGGAGTGGTAGGCAATATATTTTCAAATGATCTTTCCTTGATTCCATACTGAAGATTAATTCTCTTCATATTTGATTGAAATTTACAGCATTTATAGAGACATATAAAAATGATATAATTATACATAGTCACTATGGTATATTTTCCATTATAATCAAAGTTAGTCTCTGGAACTTGCCAAGGAGAACTCAATTAAATATGAAAAAAGATGAATCAAATGGAATAAGCATACACATTTTACAGAAGAGAATTCTTGTAAAATAAAAAGCAAGTCTGTTGGAATCTGAGGTCTCTTGGCCAGGAGTATGAACCATCAAGTATATAGTTTTTCTTTTTCCTTTTTGTAGACATGTGTAGACTTTACTTGAAATATCAGAAATTTAGGAAGAACTGGAAATATCATCTACTATACATTTCAATAATTTTCCCAAGCCAGCAACTTCATTCTTAATAATATTTTCAGCCAAAGGACTATAAATATTTTCACTGTTAAGTTCATTTCCAATTGCTGACAAAGCTTTTCACCTGTTGACTTTATAACTTCAAAAACTCACTTTCTGGGCTGGGGATATGGCCTAGTGGCAAGAGTGTTTGCCTCTTATACATGAAGCCTGGGTTCAATTCCCCAGCACCACATATACGGAAAATGGCCAGAAGTGGCGCTGTGGCTCAAGTGGCAGAGTGCTAGCCTTGAACAAAAAGAAGACAGGGACAGTGCTCAGGCCCTGAGTCCAAGGCCCATGACTGGCAAAAAAACAAAACAAACAAACAAAAAAACTCACTTTATATATCTATTTCTATCATTTCAGAACAACTCCATAAACCTCATGAAAGACCATGTTCATTCGTTACCATTGTAGATCCTTTAATACCAAAAGCAGTTTATTACTTACAGAAAATGCATTCTGTGAATGCTGCAGAAAGGTCCTATGGTAATTTAAACATACAGCTTTTAAATTTTAATATATTCTTAAAAAACATGAATGATAACCTAAACTCATACTTCAAAAGCAATGTCTTTTGTAGGTAATTCAAAAGAAGTTAATCAACTATTTTTAATGATAAAAAGAAACAAGGTTGTAAAGATTCCTTCTCTAATCTTCCTTATATAATTTGGTTTTAAAATTTGAAATAAAACCAGGTTCTAGTATTGCATGCCTGTAATCTCAGAAGGCTGAGATCTGAGGGGTATGGTTCGAAGCCAGTGGGGACAGGAAAGCCCCTAAGACTCTTATCATCAATTAAACACCAGAAAACTGGAAGTGATGATGTGGCTCAAAGTAGAAGAACTCTAGCCTTGAGCAAAATGAGCTCAGAGACAGCTCCCAGGCCTTGAGTTCAAGCTCTATGACTGACCTTTCCCCCCTACCAAAACTGGAATCAAACAGAAAATTCATTGATAATCCATGTTAACTTTTAATTTTAGAAGTCTAATTTAATGAAGTTAAGATGAAACTTAGAAATTAGCACTTCTATTAGGGTCTTGGAGCCATGCAGGTCTAATTTGGCCAAGCACAACACTCTCAGTGAATCTGCTTCATATTTCTATTCAAGTGTTATTCCTAACCTCTACTATTTTTTTTTAAAGAAATCTTTGGAGAGTAAAGATTGGAGCAGAGATATTAAAGCTGTTTTTCTTCTATATTCTAATTTTCTACCAAGGAGTTATTTGAGCTATGGTGAAGAGAAGTATGTAATTTCACTCTGTAAAGTCTGAAATGCAGCTTCACTGTCCTTACACATTTTGAATTTTCCATAGCCTATGAGAAAAGGGAGAGAATAGAGAAATCTTGGATTCACATTGCTGCCAATTGGCTGCTCTGCCAGTGTGGGGACTGTAACCAAAAACCTGTGTTGTTTTCTTACCATTTCCACCAGATGGAATCTATCACAGCAAATTCACTTTTCAAAAGTCCTCTGGGATGGGTGGAGTGGTGCACAGGCAAACTGTCAGCTCCAGTGTTGACAAGATCCTCATTTCTAGGTATTACTTTTGTCTCTTGGGCAATGTATTATACTGCAAAAGCTACTAATTAGTCCTTACTGTTAATCATGTTGCTCAGTTCTTTGCTAACATGAGCTTTATTAACTGAGTGTAGAAAGAAAACTTCATTCTTTTACCAGCTGGTCTACTACAACAGATATGTTAGCACATTTAGCAGATTTCACTTGCAAGTAGAAAGCCATAATGTGTCCCCCCAATCCTAGCACACATTTAAGCAATAATGCTATCTTTAATAATTATTTGAGTAAATGGAGATTAATGTCTTTTCCATAGAACTCTAAATGGGTAGGTAAGACTTGTGAGAAACAAATAAATCTGCTGTCATTCAACATATTTTGACTTTGTTATAAAAGATAAGTGCCACCAATTTCATATATTTAATCATCTACAAAACTAGTTTATGGAATTTTCTCCACCACCAGTTTATTAAAAAATGACTTTTAAAAGATATTTTTCAGATGTCACATTTTTTCTGTAAACAGTAGCTGTATGTTTAGCTTTTAGAAACAAAAAGGCACATACTAAAATTGGTGTAAATGTCAATATTTATGGGTCCTACTGCATTCCTGAAAAAAATAATAAAAATAACAGACTTTCTAAACCAAATGGCTAATTTTCTAGAAATAGTTCATCCTTCTAATACTAGTTGTAATGCTAGTCATTGAAGTTAATTTTTAAAGAGCCTCTTTAGTATGCTTTTCTATGCAAGAAAAATATGGCTGCATATGAAATAAAAATCTGGTTTACATAAAAATATTTGTATTAATTCTAATTTCTTTCCATTTGTTTCTTTTCTTAACTTTTCAATTTCCTATATCCCAGAAGAAAACGATATTGAGTGAAGGCCAAGACAAAAAGGATGACTGTTTATATCCTGTCCTGATTTAAGTTCCCTTCTTACTCCAGGAATCTGAAGAATGAGTGCACAGAAGTTAGAATCAGACAAATGTAGATTTCTCTGACATATTCCCAGTGCTCATCAGTAACAATGATCGACCCCAAGAAGGACATTCTTTCTATTAGTTAGAAGCAGTCATCAGAGGACATCCACTCTGAAGCCAGCCTTAGGTCCTTTTGGGCCCACAGCCAAATCTTTCTCTTCTGTGAAAATTCTGTGTGTTAGACAAAAATCTGGCAGGAAATATTTGACACTGTGTCTTTTGTACCCTGTCAGCCTGTAAAAAGTAACTAATGAGGAAACTAATAAGAAACAGAGAGAGGGAGAGAAAGAATAGAGAAAAAGAAGTAGACCAAGAGACAAACAGAAAGAGGAAAAGAAAAATAAAAAGACAAGGAGAAGGAAGGGAAAGAAAAAGACAAAGAAATCCAGGGAAATAGAAACAGAAAGCTAGGAACAAAAGAGGAGGAAGAAGGGAGGGGAGAGGGAGGAGAGGGTAGGAGGTCAGGAGAGTTCATTAGGAGATTAAAAAGTCCATAAAGACATAAATCATACTCCAGAATTTTAACCCCATAAAGTTCTATGTATCTAACAAATATTTATATTCTGTTCATCTAGGTACAAGAGCTATTCTAGGCCCTAAAGAATAACATTGAGAATAAAGAACTGAAACCTCTGACATTATAAAATTCATTTGAACTAGAATACAGAGTATTAAAGGCTCTAAACACAAAGAAACAATAACTAAAGAGAGGAAAATGCTCTATTTGATTTCCTGTTGTACATGTGTATCAAGTTATCACACTGTAACCTAAAAACATGTATGATTGTCATGAATGAGAGTAAATGTTATGAGGTAAGAAATAAGTGTCTAAGTACATTATGCTTGCAAATAAACAGTCAGAAAGAGGGACAGTGTATAGGAGGGGGTTTGGACGGTTAGTAAAGAGACAAAATGATATATTTTTTATTTTATATTGATATCTTATTCTGCCTACTTTGACAAATAAGCAAGCTTTCCAGAATTTCAGAGTCCTTAAATAAAATCCACATCAACTTTTGCTAACTTAAACACAGAAGGAGATTTATTAGACAGGATCTGAGTTCCTTGACTAAGTAAAGATGATAAAATAAACAAACATTAAAAAAAAACCCAGATGAAGCTAAGGAAAACTGGGAGAGAAACTGTCCAAGAAACACTCCAGGAGATAAAGAGCTCAATTTACTATTTTGTGGATGACTGCTTTCTTTCTTTGTTTCTATTTTCTTGTTGGTCATGGGGCTTAAACTCCTGAACTCTTTTGCTGGAGGCTAGCACTCTACCACTTTGAGCCACAGTGCCACTTTCTGTTTTCTTGCAGTTAATTGGAAATAAGAATCTCTGGGACTTTCCTACCTGGACTGACTTTGAACTGCCATCCTCAGATCTCAGCCTCCTGAGCTGCTAGGATTACAGGCCTGAGCCACAGGTGCCTAGTGAGGATAACCACTTTCAATTCTTTGTCGCCTAAGGAGTTCTCATATTCCTGGAGTAGACCATGGGACTCATCTTACATCATAATGAAATCAACTATGTCCAGGTGAGAGAGGGAAAGTGCATTATGCTCTTGCTGCAAGCTTGTGGGGAGTGGCCACCAACATGATGGAGAGGAACTGGCTTTGTGTCTGCGTTGCTGAATTTCCTGTTACTGCTTAAAAAATAGGGGAGGCTGGGCAGGGGGCAGGGAGGTAGATGTGGGTAGTGGTGTTATTTTCTTCCCAGGGTATCCATCTTGATGTATCTGGGTAGCACTCAGGAAGCATCAGCTTATTAGAAGGATAAAAACACAAACCAATGCAACAGCAATACTTACAAAACTATATGGTGGGGCTGGGGATATAGCCTAGTGGCAAGAGTGCCTGCCTTGGATACACGAGGCCCTAGGTTCGATTCCCCAGCACCACATATACAGAAAACGGCCAGAAGCGGCGCTGTGGCTCAAGTGGCAGAGTGCTAGCCTTGAGCGGGAAGAAGCCAGGGACAGTGCTCAGGCCCTGAGTCCAAGGCCCAAGACTGGCCAAAAAAAAACACAAAACTATATGGTGTAAAGCAACTGTATAACTCGTGTGGGGGAGGGGTGGGGGAGAAATGAGGGAGCAGGTTACAAGTTGGATAAGAAATGTATGCACTGCCTTATGTATGAAGCTGTAACCCTTTGTACATCACTTTAACAATAAAGAAATGGGGAGGAGAAGAAAAAAGAAGTGGGGCAGACAATGTAAACAATAGAATATAGAGAGATGGTAAAGAAAACATAGGATGAACCAAAGGCCCATTTGACATGCTGTGCAGAATGGCAAGGGTCTAGCACGGCTCTCTGCAACTGCTTGGGTTTATCGATATCTGCCTTTCTTACTGATCTATGCAGCCCAATAAAGAGAATACTGAGACACACAGTCAAGAAAACACTAAAGCCACCAGCACAACAATGTTAATAGCAGCACAATTTGTCATAGCTAGAATGTGGAACCAACCCAGTGCCCCTCAGTACACGAATGCATCAGGAAAAGGTGGTACATATACACAATGGAATTTTATGCCTCTATCAGAAAGAATGGCATTGCCCCATTGGTAAGGAAATGGAAGGACTTGGAAAAAAATATACTAAGTGAAGTGAGCCAGACCCAAAGAAACATGGACTCTATGGTCTCCCTTATAGGGAATAATTAGTACAGGTTTAGGCTAGTCACAGCAGAGGATGACAAGAGCCCAATAGCTATACTCTTATGAACACATAAGATAATACTAAGTGAAATTAACTCGATGTTATGGAATGGTACCTTCTTTTAAAAATATACTAAGTGAAGTGAGCCAGCCAAAGAAACATGGACTCTATGGTCTCCCTTATAGGGAATAATTAGTACAGGTTTAGCTAGTCACAGCAGAGGATGACAAGAGCCCAATAGCTACTATACCCTTATGAACACATAAGATGATGCTAAGTGAAATGAACTCCATGTTATGGAAATGACTGTTAAATCACTGTTGTAATTACTTTCAACATGTGATGTGAAACTGTAGCTTCTATTATTGATGACCCTCTTGTAACCCCTTCCTGTGGTTGTACCTGCACTATCTCTATATCTTAAAAGAGTACATTGGAAACCATGTATACTGGTATTAGAACTAGGAAACTGAAAGGGAATACCAAAATCGAGAGACACAGGGTAAAAAGACAAACGACTACAAAAGCAATACTTGCAAAACTGTTTGGTGTAAATCAACTGAAAATATCATGGGGGGGATCAGAAGGGGGGAGGGGGGAATGAGGGAGGAGGTAACAAACAGTACAAGAAATGTATCCAATGCCTAAAGTATGAAACTGTAACCTCTGTACATCAGTTTGACAATAAAAATTTAAAAAACAAAGAAAACCATGGCTTTCTCTGTGGCCTTGTCTAAAAGAGCCAAGAATCCTACATCCCACTGTGCTATAGGTTCATCTAGTCCAGGTTTTTGGAATCATAAGGGAATCCAAGTTCAGAAAGATAATCCTTAAATCACACACTTAGTGGCAAAGCCATGACAATTATCTGTTTCTTTATTACTCTGTGGATCTCTATCCACTATACAGAAATGTCTATTTAGCCAAGAAATATGCTTCATTTTCTCAAAATTTGAGTGTTATGGTTTGTAACAGGGTTCATAGTTTTTTGTATGGAGCTGATTTAGGTTTAAATTCCAGATGAAAAAATAGCCACCCTTATGAAGTTTGGCTGATTGTTTAACTGCTGAATTTCAGACTCCTAGTTTATAAAATAAGGAAGAAATCTGCCTCATAGAATCTGTGTTAACTAGAGATTATATAAAATTACTGGTGTGATTAGTAGAGATTATTATATAAGGATTTTGAGTTCACATGTTAGTAGTTACAAAAACCTGTTTGGATTGCATCCAAATATACATAAATGTATTAACGAAATTATGATAGATTCAGGGGAGAAGTCAAATGATATGATTCCTTAAAAAGGCTAACTCAAAGGCCAACAAAATAAGCACCCAGGAGTGAGTATGCGAAAGCAGGTATGGGATCAAGGATAAGGGGAATGTGCATGAAGAAAAGAAGGGGGAAAATGCAGTCATAAAAATCAATGCATATCCCACAAAATTATGAAAATTGAGTTTGGTAATAGTAAAGGATGGTGAAAGTGAATGATGATGAAAGAGGTGATGTTACTAGAGATGCATTCTATTCATAAACTACTTTGCTAAGTGGTAACTACTTAAGGTTAATTTTGCGCAACCACTTAAAGATAATTAGTTAAAAAAAACTGTTTAGGTTGCTTGGTATAAACTGAATTATTCCTCAATATTGTTGGTGTTCACTACCATTTTTATTTATTAACATGCTGATTAGTCCTTGGAGCCAAAGCTCACACATGAGATGAATAATAAAACCACCAGGCATTTCTCAATATGTGAAGGAAAATGTACAAGTAGGCCCTTCTAATTCAAGCTAAACATGCTGATATTCTCAGGTGAAGACCTAGTCCCATGCTATTAGAATGTGTGTCAGATCAGCAAGTACTGGATGGCTTTACTTGAAAAACAAAGGGAGCATTTAATTTCTAAATTAAAAATGGAACATGATAGAGTGCTGTCTGATATTTAATCTTCGAAGAGAGAATTGGATATCTTTTAGAGGAGGAAAAGTCCAAAAAATGAAAGAGTTGTCTGGTATGGAGTGTTGTTGTATCTCTCATGGTTACACATAGCATTGAAGCTTATCTCCAGTAGCTTTTTCAAAGTTTAAAGGAAATTTAACTCCACTTAGTTCTTAATGTCTGGGGAGAGATAACGAGAAGTTAGAGATTAAGGCAAACTCAGAATTTCCTTTTGAAATTGAGCATATTAAATACATATCAGTTGCATAAAAGTACACTATAAGAGGTCTGGATTTTCTTGCTGACACTTAATAGGATTATTTTTGAGGTATTATTTTTCACTTGATTACCTTTTAGCGTAACTCAAATAGTCAAATGGAGGGGGAACAGAGTAAAAGTGTATTTTTTAAATGTTTTCTTCTATTTCATTTTGTTCTTTTTGGAAGACAATAGCAACCCTAGAAATAGCCAAGAACACTATTAAAAATTAAGAGAATTCTATCCCTAGCAAGAACTGAGACATCAGGAAAAATGATCTGAAATGAGAAACCACAAGTACTTTTAAAGATCATAATCTTTTTGAAGCCCTCCCTGAGGGATGTTTTAAAATATACACCCGAAAAATAGTATCAATTTGAATCCACTTCTGAAAGAAGACACTTTTATTTACGTCCATGTCAATCTTTCTTGCTAAAATCTTAAGTATATCTTTAAAAAGACAATTAAATATGATGTCTTTCATTTCCGTGGTCTAAATTATGAGATCTAAGTCATGACCAAAATGTTTAGTAAGTGACACATCCAATTTCCTGTCATTTTCATCTATAAAATATCCTGTTTAAGCAATTTTTGGAAAATAACTTGGGCAGTGTCATGACTTTTTTGAGGCTAAGACATCTGACAATTTCTTTACAGGTCCTGAAAGCCATGAAGCCAGGGGCTTTGTGGTGGTATCTTAGGCAAATAAAAGACATTGTTTTCTCAGAACAATAAAAGTTATGTTATAAACCTGGAATTAAGAGGATTATACTCAGGACTCAGGTCATTAAAAGAAGTTGGAATGAACCACTTATTCCAGAAGTTTTCTGGGAAAAATGTCAGGGAATAGAAAAATAAATATAGATCCCTTTTCTTTTCTTTTTTCTTTTCTCTTCTTTCTTTTATTTTTTGCCAGTAAGTTGAGAAATCTAAGAGGTAACTACAAAAGTCTGAACACCTTCAGTGTTAATCTGAGACATGTTATTTGGACAAAATGCTCAGATTTTCTGGAAATTAGTTTTTAGTCTATATTTATTTGGAAGAAGAGAACTACCCTAAATAATTAAATCTGGCCAAGACTAATCAGCCAAACAAATGGTGCCTCCATGCCTCCTCCATATCTTCTCATAGCAGCCTCTCATCAAAACTGATGCAGAGGAGGAGGTACATGACAATGCAGAATTGAATAGCGGACAGCTTCAAAGACGGCTCACTTGAAGATGAAGACATTACTACATAAAGGATAGTATTGCAAATGATTGAAAATAGAGGCTTCCTGTACTTATTTTCAAATATCTCTAAATATTTCTAGAATTTACAGTGTCCAGATAAAACTATTTAGGGAACATAATTAAATCTCAGGAGGAAATAAAGAGAACAGAGAGACTAAATAGAAAATCTGGGGTTATTCAGGTCAGATTAAATTAAGGTTGCACTTGGAGTTATCAGTTGACATGAGGAGAAATGGGAAAAGCATGAAGATCTTATGATGAATATTTATTAGGAGTCACTAATGAGCTTTAAAAACTATGAGAAAAAGACAAGAATCAAAGATGTATTCTAGGCTTTTGTCCTGAGCCACCACTGTATTCCATTTTAAGGATATATCCTGAGACAATTTACATCAATTTGGTTTCTTGTTTAAACCCCAAGTGTGTTCAAACTATTTTTTTGTAATTTATAGACATTATTTGCCTGTATTTTGTGGTGATGTTTGATAATATTTATGGATTGAAAATGGAATATATAGATTATTGTTTGAAATTTGTTTAAACAAATTTTGTGCCTTCGTGTAAAACCAATTTTACATATACTCCATTTAAACATAACCAGTATAAATGTCTTCATTTTTTGCACATGGAATATACCAATTCCCTTAAATCAACTTTGGACATTTTATGGCTCTAATTTATATCATGGCTAAAATTTATACTATCTTTTTCTTCCATTCCATCCATCCAAGTAGATTTGATGTAATGTTTTCTTGTGACTGTAACTTGCAAAAAACCTATAAGGAAAACTAAACTAGGATAAAGGACTTAGAATAGGGTATATTCTTCTGTATGATGCTACTGATAAAGAATTCCTTAAAGATAGTTTAGAATAACTATCAGAATTAAGTGAGAAAATAAACCATGCTTATAGCTGGGACACAGGTGGTAACAGTGAACAAGAATATATTTAGCCAGCTATAGTACCTCACACTTTTGATCACAGTTACTTAAGAGGTAGAGACAGAAAGATCATGGCTCCTAGCCAGAAAGGCAAAATTTCTGGAGATAATAGTAGAAGTACAAACTAAAAGCAAAAGTAATAGAGGCACTGCTTAAGTAGCAAGTATGAGACCAGAGTTGAATCACAAGTGGAAAGAAAAAAACAACTCTTTCCTGGGCTGGGAATATGGCCTAGTGGCAACACTCATACATGAAGCCCTGGGTTTGATTCCTCAGCACCACATATATAGAGAAGGCCAGAAGTGGCACTGTGGCTCAAGTGGTAGTGTGCTAGCCTTGAGCAAAAAGAAGCCAGAGACAGTGCTCAGGCCCTGAGTCCAAGCCCCAGGACTGGCAAAAAACAAACAAAAACCTCTTTCCTTTTCTCTCTTACTCTCTCTTGCTTTTTTTCTCTCCTTTCCCTCTTTTTCTCTCCTTTCCCTCTTCTCTTCTTTCTTCCCTTCTGTCTCCCCGCGCCTCCATCCTGTGTGGCCTGGCAGTTTGCTCTCCCCCAAAAACACCTTTCAAAAATTAAAAAGAAACAAGAAAATTAGATTGAAAATACATATATAATCCAAAATAACTCAATAATAAATAATCATATAATCAAACTAAAAATGACCAAGATGCCAAAATATATTTCTCTGAAAAGGGGACAGATTAAAACAACACATTTAAAAATATTATATATGTGTATATATATAAGTTAATAGCTCTATCACAGTTACTTAATGTAAAATCATATCAGAATAATTATTGAAAAGGTGGTTGTTGGAGATGACATACACGAAAGGAAATTCCTTGTATGTAGGAATGCAAATTAAGATGTTCTTGTGGAAAAAAGCACAGTGATACCTCAAAATATATGTACATAGACCTGCCATATAATTCAGCAATCCAAATTCTGCTATAAATCTTATGGGTTTGAAATCAATATTTCAAGGAGACATTTGCATTTCTCTTTCTTTGCAGCATGAGTCACTGTACCCAACATATGAAATCAAATATTCACTGATGTACGCATAGATTTAAAAAGTTGTATGATGGAGGGAGCGAGAGAACGAGAGAGGAGATACTATTCAACCTTAAAAAAGTGAAGTTCTGATATTTGTAATGACATTCTTTTGAGTAAAATGCCACTTAAGTGTAAAATGGGAAAAAGTAGAACTCAAAGATTCATGGAGAATAAAATAGTGACAGTGAAGTCATGAGATGCGAGGGGCAAGATGGAGAGATACTGCCAAGAGGTCAAGCAGGCTAAATAATCATACTGGACTTCCTTAGGCAGTGAGGCAATTATAGTTAATAATACATTGTATAGCTGAAATTTGTTCAGGTGATAGATCATAAATGTTCTCCCAACAGAATACACTACGAATGTAAGATAATGGGGGTGTGCACTTTTCCAAGTCATTTTACAGTGTATACATAAATCAAAACATCTTGTCATTTGCTGCAAATGCATCCCATTTTTTATTTGTCAATTATCCCTTGATAAAAATAGGTTTATGGGGAAAAATGATTCATGAAATCATCCACAAATGAAAAGTTTGTGTAAAGTTACAGAGTAAACAGAAGAACTTGTACAGGAATTTTTCAGAAGAGGCCACGCTTCAGAATGACCTTAATGGTCATCTCTCTTCCTCACCACAGTTTAATTATACTCACTGTATGGAACAGCCACATTTTAAAACTTCCTGCCAGGCTCTGTGTTTTGTCAGGATTAGGAAGACAGAAATGTAAGCACATTTAAGTGCCCTAAATGCCGAGAGTGTTTATCGAGTTAGAATATACCATCTTATAGCAGAGATGTGGTCTTAAATGAGGGTTACACACATACAACACTTGTAACCTCATATGTTGCTTTTCTTCTCCCTGATTGTCTAGTAGGCCTGTAATATTATAAATATCATTTGAACTAAAATAATGCATTAAGAAAATTATTTCGTACATCATAAAATTTAAATAAATGTTGCTATAATTTATTCCGAGGAAATTACATTTCTTCCTAGGAAATCTTTCACTGTCATCAAATAAATATGCCACTCTCTCCTCCCTTATATCCCTTCAGGCAGTTTATTTTTTAATCAATGTACTTTCTCCAAAGCTTTCATTTATTAGAGTGCGGGTGTATCTACTTCTCATTTTACTCATTTAAGAGTGATGGCGTGGTTAGGATAAGGATTTGCTGATCTTGCTCACCCAAGCTTCATAACACTTAGACTATTCCTGGAATATAGCAAAAGGAACATGTGCAGATGGAAATACAAGAGAAAAGCTGCTAATAGAACTAAAAATTTTGATAAAGAAGCTTTCATTTCACAATTTTTCTTTTATCACAGAAGAAATCAATACCATGTAAGGAGGTTCAGGAGAGGGACTTTGCTGAAAGAACAGGATAGCTGAAGTTGGATTTGAAATATGAGTATATGTTTCCAGCATAAAAGGAAGGATGGAAAGTTTTCAGATACCAGAACAACTCCACCTGTAGTTCAGCAAATATGGCTGCAAAGATTCTGTATCAATTTAACACAATGCATGAGGAGGCCTGGTAAGGCCAAGTTAGAGAAGAGGATGGAGAGGCAGTGACGGACCAGGTCCCCCAGTGCCTTTGTTTTCTTAGGCTATCTCAAATGTTCCTGTGTAAATCCAGGTCATGTTCAGAAATGACATATCACTGAGTAGTTTCAAACAGTAAAGAGTGAAGCCTCAAATTTGTAGGTCAGAAAATACTTTGGATGATGAAGTTAATCAAAGAGATTCAGTCTTTAAGAAACATGCATACAAATTGAACAAGTTCCAAAAGAAACCAGTGCCATTGGAGGTAAAGGGGCAATCCAACATGCAATGCATAGGGAAAGGTAGCTATGACACAAGAACTTTTTTCAAATCATAGTACCCTTTCTCTTTTATAAAATATGAGGTACATGAAATGTCAGGTGCGTTGGAAACGAAAGTCATAAACTGAGGTGACACAATTGTTTTAATGGGTTATGGAGCTTGAACTCTGGGCCTAGGCACTATCCCTGAGGTCTTTTGCTCAAGACTAGTGGTCTATCAGTTTAAGCCAAAGTGACACTTCTGGTTTTCTGGCAGTTAATTGAAGATAAGAGTCTCATAGACTTTCCTGCCCAGGCTGGCTTTGAACCATAATCCTCAAATCTCAGCCTCCTGAGTAGCTAGGACTGCATGTGTGAACCACAGGCACCCTGCTGATAGTACCTTTAAGGAAGAAATATGACCTACTAGAGAAGAAGTGAATTGGACATGTAAAATTGAGATTGACATTCATGAGAACACAATCATTTGTATTGTCTAAGTTTCCTTCTTTATGTGTGTAGTATTTCAAGGTCTTATACTTCAAATGGAAACAAAATTGTAAATGCACAAATATGAATAAGTTAAATATAATTTGCTATGTATCTTTTAAAAGGAAATTTCTGTTTATTTAATGTTTGTACAACATATTTTATTGTCATTGTTATATGCATTTTCAGTTCTGATTTGATAATGTTTGGGAGTTCCTTTAAATAAGAGAAGCATTTTCTTGTACTGTGAGTCAATGTTAGACAAAGATTTATGATGGTCAAAACACAAGCAGAGAAAAATCTAAGGCCTTCATTATAATAAAATTATAGCTACAGCAAAGCCAGAATCTAAAACTTAAATGATCACAAGGAAAAATAAAGTTACTGTTCTTGTAAACCCAATGGTTTAAACTGCCCACTACTTCTGAAAACATAGTTTTACCAGGAAGAGAACTTTTAACTAAGCCACCAATGTTCTTCTAGCTCATTTAGTGGTCAATTATTCATCTTTTTTTTTTATTCTTATTAAGGCATGATTATTCCTTACAAGCCTAATACTTGAGTGCATTATAGCATTCCCTCTTTACTATAAAGGCACCATACAGCTCTAATTTTCAAATGAGGACCTTGAAAAGACACATAGACTTTTATTTTTCTGTTGCCTCTCCCTCCTTGCAATAAGAGAAGATAATTAAAACTGATTTTAATAGATCAACCTTAAGAAAGGAAGAATCCTTATGCATTGCGGCTATGACCATCTTCAGAAGAGTTAATTCAGAAAGTAATGGAATCAAAAGCTTTTCAGTAAGGTAACTGTTAAGAACTTCTTGTTATGAATTCACCCTGATTTAGATAATTTTTCTTGTTCCTTTCTTGAAGCTTTGATCAAAGTTAATTCTAAACCATTTGTCTTGATAGTGCACAAATTGGAAAACCAGAGGAAAAGAGAACCTAGGCAGTCAGGAGATGCTTTCGAGCAACTCGCAAGAAAAATGGAGTCAAGAAGAGGCTCATCAGTGAACTAAAAAACTAATTTGGAAAAGGCGTACAAAGATAAAATGTTAAGAGTTACTAAAGTACTTTAAAGTTTTAAAAATGATACGAATGTTTTGATTTCTTCAACTTAGATAACAGAAAACTGAAAATGTGCCTTTTCATAATGAAGGTTCTAGTAATACAAACTGAAAAAAACAATATTCTTAAAAAGTTTACTTTCAAGCCAGGCACCAGTGTCTCATGCCTCTAAATGCTAGCTATTCAGGAGGCTAGGATCTGAGGATCATGGTTCAAAGTCAGCAAGGGCAGGAAAGTCCATGGGACTCTTATATCAAATTAACCACCAGAAAATCAGAAGTGATGATGTGGTTCAAAGTGGTAGTGTAATATGGAGGTCAGATCTGGCCAGTGCCCTCATTGGCCACATGGTGAGTGGTACTATCTGGCATTTTGTCTTGATGAGTGTGTCTGGATTCCCAGAGGAAGGGAAGTCCCATCCCAGGTGATGGTGTTCCTGCATCCCTAGAGACAGGGTGGGCACTTGGCCTATTGGTTACTGAACCTGTCAGTCAAGTGCCTGGGTCTGGGAGCTTCCTGTGACCCAGCCTCCTGACTTGATCCTATTTAGGGTCAGGCCAGCTCAAGCCTTAGGCCATGCTCGTGTCCTGTGTCCTGGCTCATCTCTCATCCCCATGGAGCCCCAAGTTAGCTCTCCATTGGAGCTGAAATGGTTTGTTGGTAAGGTTTTTGTTCTTTCCTTTCTGGCCTGTTTCCTGATGGTGTTAAGTGTATGTGTGGGCCCCAGGCCTTTGTAACAACTGGCTGCCTGCAGACTGCAAATGCTCTAATAAAAACTCCAAGATTTGATCCTTCAAAAAAAAAAAAAAAAGGGCTGGGGATATGGCCTAGTGGCAAGAGTGCCTGCCTCATATGCATGAGGCCCTGGGTTCGATTCCCCAGCACCACATATACAGAAAACGGCCAGAAGCGGCGCTGTGGCTCAAGTGGCAGAGTGCTAGCCTTGAGCAAAAAGAAGCCAGGGACAGTGCTCAGGCCCTGAGTCCAAGCCCCAGGACTGGCCAAAAAAAAAAAAAAAAAAAAGAAGAGGCTCATGCCAAGATATTGAAAGCTTGAGAATTTAAATGCATCTGAACATGTCACAAGTAATATTTATTATATATTTATGTTGTGAACCACAGACTTCTTTCTATATTGCTTCTCTAGAGAAGATATCTTTTCTCCTTTTTCACTCTTCACGGTTCTCTAGATTTTGCTACCTGCACCATCATATTACATGATGGTTTTGACAAATGTATCACACTGAGCACTGGTTAAATAATCTTCCGTGGGTACCATTTCAATTCATGGAATCTGAGGCCACATGAATGAATAGATCTGTGCATGTGGGACATTGTGTCAGGTAATGTACATTTAGAAGACTGCCTTGACTGGATCCATACTAGAAAAACACTGATTACGTACTTGGAGAGCACCATCCTCACTGGGATAAGCAGATAAGTAAATCTCCAGACTTTTTTTCTTCTTTTACCTGCCTTGAGTTAGACCAGGGTATAGAGGAGTAAACTGACAGCACCCCTTTTTGGTGTCCTGAGGAGATGGAGTCCAGACATTGGAGAGAGGAGCTGTCCCATACCAGGATCGAACAGTTGTCTCCATCAAATAACTGTGCAAGGCCATAGCACTTTCCTCATGGTTTAAGGAACTACCATCTTCTATCCAATCCATCTTAACTATAAAGACAATCACTTTAAGCCATAACTCCACTTCCAGTCTAGGGGTGGTTAATGAGATCCTCAGATCTCAGCCTCCTTAGTAGCTAGGATTACAGGAATGAGCCACCAGCACCTAGACACATAGAAATTTTGGTAGAGGTAAATCAAAAGAATGTAGAGAGACTGCCAACTGGGAGGTTTCTTCTAACCAATCTAGTTATAAAACTCATTTGAGCCGACACATTCTTGGTAAAGAGAATTTACATCTCATTCTATACTATGTACTTCTTTTAAGAAATGGTAGTTAATTTACTATAGAGGGGCAGGGAATTATATTTTTGCTTCTTCTTGACTTGTTAAGAAAAAATAATTTTAAAATTCTTACAAGAAGTACTTGAGTGCTTTCACAGCTAAAGAAACTAACCTTTATGTAGAAAAGTCCCAAAAATCAAAGGTTAACCTCCTGTAAAACTTCACATCTGCCAACCAGCTCAGTCATAAATGATGACAGCCCTTTGCTACCTGGTCATTTTTACCTAAGATGAAGTAACTAAGATATTTCTCTTAACACATGCAATACATTCTTTTTATGGAGTATATATAGGGGAGATTATGAGTTTCACAAGAATTCAAACACAGTCATGCCATTTACTATGTTTTATTTTGCTATCAGCTTGTTAAAGATAACATGCAAATAATCAAAAAGAAACATATGACTTAGAGTGAAAAATAGTTCTAGAAAAGAAAATTTTTGTTAGGTAAATGTGAAAATTCTTAATACTTCTGTAGGTGCACATGACTGCATAAATTTTGTTTAGTATGTTGAAAAAATATTACTGTTCTTAAATTGTGCCACCTATTTTTTCAACAAAAATGAACTTATCAAGGTAATTTGGTTCAAGTAAGTATACATATTTATTCATGCTTTTCTGCCCATTAAATTAAGATATAGAGATTATCAAATTTGGCTGACTTCTAACGGATACAAAAGTGTTGAAGATCAATGGACAATAGAGATGGAAGAAACACTGAATTTATAAGTAAAGTGTGGAATCCGATGTCTATTTGTGTGTGCATGCGTGTGTGTGCGTATGTGTTCTTGTGATGAAATAGGCCTGCTTTTCATCTTTCTCTTATTTAAAAACACAGTAAATGTTTACAAAACATTTTTCTTACTATTGAATACTCTCGGAAGTAATAAACAGCAAAAACAATGAAAATTATGAACACTTCACACACACAGGAAAACTTAATTGTCAAATATAGCTCCAGATGATTCTTCAGGATGATTAGCAATGGAGGATATTAATCCACGGTGATTTCATTTGCCATACGTAGACATTCATACATATCAGGGGGCAGACTGGAGTGGGTGAGAGGATTGCCATCCAAACGCAAATGCTTGATTTTAGAATAGGATAATGGTCCCAGGATCTTACAGAAGCTCTTGACATCAAACTCTGAAAATTAAGAATTATAAAAAAAGGTTTGATTACTTTTTTATTGTATTAGCTTAAAATAATTACTTAAAAATTTCAAGCTTATAATATTATGGAATATAACTTCTCACTAAAATCATTTATACTATGTATCTTTGAAATGGAAACCACCAAATCTCTAGTCTAGTCTGCTGAACTGGCTATAACAATATTTAATACACACTACTGATGGTAGAACAAGATATTGAGTGGAATGTTTCAAAGGACAGAGCACATTTGTTTTTATTAAGACATGATTTCAGATAGTCATTCAAGTGATGTGACTTATCATCTAAGAACTGTTATGGAATAATTAGTCTGACCTGAAGAAATATAAACTGATGCTATTCTATGAACAATCTCACCAAATGAGTACTCTTGGGTTTTATATCTAAAAATAAGAGAGATTTTAAAAAGATGATCTCTTTAAAAAAATGTTCCAGCAACCACACACTATGACAATGGATCAAACCCTCAAGGCTAAAACCAATGGAATGTCCAGCATCAGAGCCAATGTTCTTCTGTAGTTGAAAAGCTGTCATAAGTGAAAAGCTAATTTTAATTTAGACTTTAATAAAAATCTAAGACCAGGCTAGATAAAGTTAACAATATGAATGCATGTAAACTTTGCATGTGTAATAAAGACTAATTCTATTAAAGTTAAACTTATCCTTTATCTTGTTTACTTTCATTTTAAACTCAAATAATTGCTTCAGCAGAAATTCAAGCATGATGTATTTATTTCCTATGACATACTCACTTCAATGACTCCGACATCCACAAAAGCAGAGATGATCATGTATAAGCTTATTTGGGGATTCTATCTCTGCTACTTATCTACTAGCTGACATTGAAACACTTAGCTTTTCTTTTCATCGAATGTATGCATATGCACACACACATATACAGAATATATAGAAAGAATTAAAATATCAAAAATTTTGGCTTTACAAATGTTTCCATATGTGGGCTCCCCTCTGGTTGATTCAACAAACCATAGACAAGAACTGTTTGGGAAACAATTGCATTTGTGATGACCATGTAGATTCAGTTACTGGGGAATATAGATGTCATTTGTGTTGTACTTAAATTATAACTAATCTAAGGTATTTTAGAGTATATGGAAGAATGTGTGTGTGTGTGTGTGTGTGTGTGTAACTACTACACTATTTTGTCCTAGGAATGTGAACGTATGTGTTTTTTCTTATCCAAAAGGAATTCTGGAACTGGTCCTTCACTGTATTGGCCTATGATTATATATTACTTTATACTAGACATTAAATGTAATACTGGAAATTAAAGAAAGGGGCTCAATTATACTAAGAAAACATAGATAATAGGTATATATCATTATTACCTGGAAAAATATTCTAAATTGAAGATTTGGTTGCCAATATACGTAGGAAAATAACATTAAATGTCACCCAGCATAATGTTTGTTCATGAGATAGTCAAACAGTCCAAAGCTTCACCTTGGTGATTTCCAAGAAACAACCAAATACACTATTGAAGTTGGAAATCAGGATCTGCTTCATAAAAGTGCCCCGCCTTCAGGAACTGACATAAAGTCAATGTGCAATGTAAACACTGACAACCACATTTAATCCAGTATAGGAAGTGAACCCCCTTTTATCAGACAAAGATGCTCACAGTGCTTTTTATTTATTTATTTTATTTTTTGCCAGTCTTGGAGCTTGAACTCAGGGCCTGAGCACTATCCCTGGCTTCTCTTTGCTCAAGGTTAGCACTCGACCACTTGAGCTTCAGCACCACTTCTGGCTTTTTATATGTATGTGATGCTGCGGAATCAAACCCAGAGCTTCATGTATATGAAGCAAGCACTCTACCACTAAGCCATATTCCTAGCCCTTTAAGTGTCTTTGTCAGTGTTTTAAAGGTAATATGTCATTTAAAAATCTCTATTCCTGAATCATGATTTCTTTCTTCTTTAACACTTGCAGAAGATCTGAAGAGTACATAAACATCCCACCTAGATCACGTTAAGCTCCATCTAAGAATTAAGTGAAAAAATCAAAGAAGGTAGCAAAAGAAGAGAAGGAGAAAGTGAAAAATATCCAAGGAAAGATAGGGTTATGTAAAAAAAAAAAAAACCACAAAAACAAAAAAACACCAACAAAAAGCAGCTCTGTGGTGTTTCATTATCATCAGAACATAATACGTGGGAGAGGGGATGGCGGCCATGTTAGAACAGTGCCCCATGTGGAGCCTCGTAACTGTCTGGGAAGGATGTGGGTTTTGTTTGATCTGCTCTGAAAGTTAGTGGGAGGCAGGTTTAAAAACCTCTGCTAGGGATTCCAGTTTAAGCTTTTTTTTTCTTTCGTTTTTGCAGCTAGACCTTAGCGAGAAATTAATATCAAACATAAATCTAAGTCATAAAAGAAGAAAGATAAACAGCATGACATAACTCAGCGGAATCAATTATTCCAGAATATCAAATTTGAATACATTTGCAATTAAATTAGATGACTTTTTTTTTTAATTGCTCATCCTGGGGCTTGAACTCGGCCTAAGCACTGTCCCTGGCTTTTTTTTTTGTGCAAGTCCAGCACTCTACCACTGGAACCACAGCTCCACTTCCGGCTTTTTCTGTATATGTGGTACTGAAGAATCAAACCCAGGGCTTCCTGCATACTAGGCAAGGGCTCTACCACTAAGCCACATTCCCAGCCCAAATTTGATTATCTTAATTGGTCTTCATCTGGCTACTCCAAAGAGAGGTTAGAAAGAAATTGAGTATACAATGGAGCCAAGTTCTACATGTACATGAGAAAGATATATGACTGACATTTTCACTTATTTTTTTCGAGTCAGATGCAATATGTCTGTTGCACAGATGAGGTATTTGAAAACTTGAGGATATGTCAATCAAACACTATTTTCTACTTACTCTCAATTTGGTTGACCTCCAGATAATAGTTTTCCAGGTTTTCGTTCACGGTTGGTATGCTTTTAAGCTTATTATAGGAGAGATCCAGCTCGAGCAGGGATGATACATTAAAGGAATTGCCTGGTACTCCTCCATCGGCCAGCTCATTGTGAGATAAACGGAGGTACTGCAATGCACTAAAACGCTTAAAATACTCATCTGGGATGTTGCTGATTTTATTGTTATCTAAATAGAGAGTTAGAAGGGATGCTGGGAGATCTGAAGGCAGTTTGCTCATCTGATTGAAGCTCAAGTCAAGGTATTCAAGTGATTTAAGGCCTTTCAGAGAAGCTGAAACACTCTCTTCTTTGAGCTGATTGTGTTGAAGGTGGACAAAGGTCAGGTTTACCAGCCCATCAAAGGAGCCCAGCTTTGTGATCTTGTTATGTGTAAGCTGCAGGTCCTCTAGAGACTTAGGAAGTGGGCCCACAGACTCGGTCAGATTGTTGTGGTTGATATGCAGCTTCTTTAATTGTTTCAGCTTAGAGAAGACTTTTCCTTTTATCTTGGAATTTTCTAGAAGGTTGTGATCTAGAATGAGCCACTGCAGATCAGTCACGTTCTCAAAGGCTTTCTCATTAATGTGGTCAATCTGGTTATTTCTAAGGTAAAGGTACTTGATTCCAGCAGGTACCATAGGCACACTTTTCAACTTGAGCTCATCACAGTACATGGCGGTTGGATAGCTCTGAGGGCAGTTACATTCTGGGGCACAGTTTGGTGATGGGTGCCCATAAATGAATAGAGGGGAATCATAATCATAGTAGTATTGACCAATGACACCACTAATCAATGCCAAGAATAGGGTGAATGCAGTTAGATTCATTTTCTGTGAGTGTTGTGGAAGCCTAAAGTAGGAACACAAATTATTAGAAAAATGGTATAATTTTGGACAAAAGAAATTTAGTTTACAATATTAAATCCATCAGTGAAAGTATATCTCTTTTTCTTTTGAAAAAACCGCATGTTGCTCTTTGATATTACCCTTTCAATACATCTGAAATATATGGTTTTGTTGACTTTAAAATTTAGATTTTTTTTACTCCCTTACTTACGTAACTGTAGCCTTCACCTTTACAATAAAATAAAAAATAAAAAGTAGAACTTTTTAATTGAAGTATAATGGTAAGGGTGCATAGTTACAACTTTGAGAACAAAAGCTTTAGATTAGAGTACATACATGTGCGCCCCCTTCTGGAATTAATCGGGCTAACTGTTCCAGTCTATTTTCTTTAGGTTTTTGCTTTGTTCAAATGACCTCCTGCAGAGGTTTCTGGGTGGTGTTTGCCGACCACCAAGTCAGAACTGCTACACAATATCTCTCAAAACCAAAAGAAATGAAAATGAGAGGACAATTGCAAACTGTACTCTGCACCCTACCATTCAACTTAATTAAAATGTCTCATTAAGATGATCCTGGGAACCTGGGCCCTGTGTGTTTTTCTCTGGAAGAAAGCTGTGTTTATTCCCTGTGAAGTGGAGGGGGGAGAGGCTACATTCCTTCACATGGGCTATTGTTGTTGATTCTAAGGAAGAAAGAATTCTTGGGGTGGATGAGTATTTATGTTATTCAAGTTTTGTTTCATAGTCCATGCTTTGAAACACATAAAAACTTTATTCTGAAATAAATATTCACAAATTAACAACAGAAAAGCAAGTGTTTAATAATCAGAAAAATGTCAAATGATCAAAGTTGTATCAAATCTAAAAGCATATTTAACTCTTAGGGGAAAATTATTCTTTCACTTTTGCAATAAAGTTCCTCTCACTCCAAGTAACTCCTATGCACTCTAACTTCTTCCAACCAAAATTTCAGGTAGAAGTGTTTGCCTACCCAGATTTTAGATTTTAGTGGCCTCGCAGAGTAGAAGAGGGAGAGATTAGGAAAGGATTCAACTGAGAATATGTATTTAAAGTAAGTTGGAATTGTTATACAAACATTTCTAAGATAGAAATCAATAAAGAACAGTTGCATTGTGTGCAGGAAATATACATTCATTAGGTTAGGTAATAAGGATAATATAGACTTTTGTAGAGTGAAGAGTTATTAAGAAGCTGGCAGTCATTTGAGTAGTCATTGATGGGAAGGGAATCAAAATGCTTATACATGGCACCATATGGCATATTTTGCTATGAGAAAGTATGACACAATGTTTGGATCTAGTTAAGAATAATTAGGATTTAGGAGATAAGGAATTTTAAACATATATTATTTTCTTTCACATGGAATTATATGAAACTTTGCTTACTGAAACACTCAAGACAGATTTTTAGAAATATTTCAGTTGCTCACATAAGTTGCAATCTGATTTCTAACAACTTATTCCCAAATACTTTGGTAAAGGTATTTAGTTTAGTTCACAGGAATTGGACATGCCAGTTACAAAGCACAGAAAATGATGCTTTATTCCTAGGATTCTTTATAAGCTACAGTATGTTTAGTAATGCCAAGATTTGTCTTGTTCCATTAATAAGCTTCTACTTTTATAATTAAGTATGCAACCAAACAGTCATGGGAGTTGTATAATGTGAGCATTGAATAGTAACCAAAAGTTCTTCCATAATTTTTTGGCAGAGTAAAAGTGAGAGCTCTGAATTCAAAGAGAGCTTGTAACCATACAATGCCTCTACTATGAGGCTAAAGCACACTGAACTTTCCCCAGTGTTTTGAAATACCTGTGGCTATAGAGGAAATTCTTTTTGCTCAAAGGGAACTATTTCCCAGAATTTCTTTAAAAGGTGTTCGTCAAAACATATATATATATATATATACATATATAAAATGAATTTTTAACAAAAAAGTTAACAAAAGAAAAACAAGCAATCTGTTAAGATTGATTAGATTCTTTTGCTAACATTTTCTAAAATTTAATATTTGTCATAAACCTTAACAAATCATAGTAATATGGCAAGTACCAATATGTCAACCTCTGATTGAAATGACCAGTGTTTCCTTCAAGATTAGGTTTCCACAGTTCTAACATACATAACTAATTAGCATAAAGACAAAACAGTTTAAGCTTCCTATCTTTCCATTGTATCTAGCTTATTTTCTTATTTTAGCTTGCAGTAGTTTATAGCTTCTTTTGCACATCAACACAATACTATATAAAGTTTTTTCTAAAATCCATAAATCATTGGAGAGTACAGCAAAAGTAAAAATGTGAAAGTAAATTCTCAAAACTGTGGATTTGCTGTTGAATAGCAATTGGCAAAGTTCCCCCTGGAACTTTTTGCTGCTCTTGTTACAATAAATATTGTCCCAAAGAGTCAGTATCCTCTGAGCTATAGTTAAAACAGCACTTACCTTACTGTCCTGACACTGCTTTCCTTAATTCTTAAAACAGATGCACTGGGGACAAGAATCCACCAATATATGCTGTGCACTCTGTCAGAACAGAGCTGCTTGCCAGATCCTCAGTGATACAAGAACTGAGGAGGGTGTGTGTGTGTGTGTGTGTGTGTGTGTGTGTGTGTGTGTGTGTGTGTGTGTGTGTTTGGGGGAGGGGGAAACCAGCCCAGTCACGCCAGTCTCTGAATAGAGTTATGTCATTGTGGGGCTCTTGTGGTGTGGCATGCAAACTCTTTGCTCTCTAACGAAGTGCAGGTGGACGTGGTGAGCAAGAACAGCTCAACTCATTCCCTATGGAACTGAGGGGGAGAGAGAGACAAACAGAGAGAGACACAGAAAGAGAGAGAGAGACACAGAAAGAGAGAGAGACAGAGACAGAGACAGAGAGAGATGCTTAACTAGCTCAAATGCCATAGCGTTTAACCAAACATTGAATCCTGACTCCAAAGGAGCCAACAGAGTGAGAATGTGTCTCTAAAAAACTTCTTAACACAGTTTCTGTCTTTCCTTACTTTTATGTTCATCTAAAAGTCTCATGAACTGTGACTAGAGCAAATGTTTTCAAAAAGATGCAATGAGTAAACTTTGAACAATTGAATCTTTTCTGTCCCATCATTCTTGAGACCCATCAACTTGTATCATGTATTGATTTACTTGGACTTTTTTTCCTGCCACAGAAGCAATTTATGCTAATATAATACAAATAATAAACACTAACATTTCCATTTCACTTCTTATGTGAAGGGAACTCTATTTTTATGCTCCTCAGATCTGGAAATCATTAACAATGCCTGTTTTTCATTTGTGGATTTCCTCCCAAACCTTACATGCAGATATCATTCTATAGCTTAATGCCAAAACATATAAAAGAACAAAAAAATGCTAAAAAAAAAATCACCAGGCAATAATCTTTCATTCTGTCATCATGTGCTCATTGATTTTTTTCCAAGCTAAAAGTTGTACAAAGTTATTGCCTCCCAAAGGTCTAGTTTGATAGATCTATCGTTGTCAGTTCTTGATGAATTTTAGCATATGAGAGATCTATTATCCACCTATGTACTTGATGCTTTCATTGTATAGGCTCTAGTTAAAAGATGCTGACTTCCAAAATGTTTGTTTCTTCATGTTTATAAAAACGTTTAGGCAAGATATTTTAGTATCAGTTTTTATATATATTTCATGTAAAACATCTTAAGTATTTTTAGCATGTAATGCTATAGTATGTAAACCTATGCAAAGATATTCTCCATGACCACTATCACATTATATATATAATTATTATATATTATATATAACATAGGATATGTATGTAATATATATCCTGTATAATATATATTATATATAATATATTATATGTATATATGGGGAAAATCCAAATTTTTGTAGTATAGTTGAAAAACAAAGATATTCTCTTTGAAAGTAATGTCTGCAACTTGAAAATGATTCATAGGCATAACAGTTTACTATCATTATTTTAAAAATTATTGAAAGATGTCAATTTCATAAACAAAGAAAATGAATGAATTAAAGAAGAATTAGGATTAAAAGACAAACAGTCAAATCAAATATAATTAAGTGTCTTTGTTATAAGATGTTGGATAAAACAACTCTAATTTAGAGGACACCAAATTCCATAATCTGAGATTTCATTGAAAAAATTTCAGCTATATAGACCCTTGAAGATTGCTCTTTTTCTTTCCTCTATTTCTTTTATGCTAGTTCTGGGGTTTGAACTCAGGGACTCATGCTCTTAATTACCTTTGCTACTCAAGGCTGGCTCTCTACCATGCATGAGTCACAGATCCACTTGTGGATTTTTGTTAACTAATTGGAGATAAGGGTCTCATGGGCTTTCTGCCTGGGCTGCCTTTGAACTATGGTGCTCATATCTCAGCCTTCTGAGTAGGTAGAATTATTGGTGTAAGCCACTGGTGCCCAGGTCATAAATACTTCTTCATAAAGCAATAAATGTGTTATAGAGCCTGTTACAGATTTTAAATATGTTAAATAGGACTTAGGCCACTGGGAAGCTGATGTTCTCAACACACACTTAATAAAATCAGCACTCACTGTAAGACCAAAAAAATTAATAACTTCGTGCATTTCAAGTCAAATTACACATTTCTTTTATTTTTTTGCCAGTCCTGGGGCTTGAACTCAGGGCCTGAGCACTGTCCCTGGCTTCTTTTTGCTCAAGGCTAGCACTCTATCACTTGAGCCATAGCACCACTTCTGGCTTTTTTCTATATATGTGGTGCTGAGGAATCGAACCCAGGCCTTCATGTGTATGAGGCGAGCACTTTACCACTAGGCCATATTCCCAGCCCTCAAATTACACATTTTTATACCTATAATGAAGAATTAAAATTAATATAGCGAATCTACTATATTCTGTGCTATTTCTCAGCATTTTCATGTTACTTTAAATCACATACTGTCAAATCCCTATAATATCTGTTATTATCATATTTTCAGAAGTAGAAACAGAAACTAGGGAGATGAAAACTGTTTGCTAAAAGTTATCCTGAGGGTATTAGAGGCTGAGCATGTTTTATCCAGCAAGATCATAGTGATGGAGGTGTAACCCACACCCAACAATTAGAGTCTTTATTACCTGACACCAGAAAGGCTGCTGAAGAACATTAAAACTATGGAATCCATCACATTTTGAACTGATCGCTGGACATAAAAACCCAGGGTCTACAGGGTTTCTGTGTAATGCTCTTCAGGCAGAGTCTCTAAATATAAGGCTAAAATGGAAGAGATGATCCTGAAGCAGCAAAACATCCCAGGCTTTCTGGAAGGTAGAACAAATTATAAATTTTCTCTAGCAACTTTCAGCAGTGGAAAAAAATAAAGTCTAATTTTGATCCTTTTGTGTTTTCAGGAATCACAGGATATCACATGTACATGAAAACAGAATAAAGACAACTCTACATATTGTTTGCAAAGGGAGGATGAGGAAGAGAGCAAAGGGTCTGGGGCAGAGGTGGTGAGTTTGAAGAGCATGGTGTGCAATATGGAAATATTACTGAGACCTTCTCATTCTACAAATCTACGCTAATTCTAAATGTAAAATAAAATGTGTAAGAGGACTATTGGAATATGTATAGACATCAAAGAATAGCATTTATACAATGCCCTTAGAGTAGTGTTTGGTAAAATATAAATGATGAGTACTGGCATGATTAACACTTTATAGTTCATGTAACTCAATAGTTTTTGTTATTACTTCATCAAAGTCCTAAAACTATAGACCTAGGATGAATCTGAGATAATAGGCTGTGTTAAACAGATTCTTCCAAATCTCCTGCCAGTATCTTAACTCTCATGTGAAAGATAAAGCAAATGTGCTATGAATGTACTATCTGAGCTGGTAGGATTTTTTTTTTCCTCCTCTGGGTGGATGGGTTGTACTTCAGGTTTCCTACAGTCTGTATGTGAAGAATCAAGACTTTATCAACATATACAACATTATCTGCAGGCATAGAATGTGATGAAATGCATAGATAGTTCCTGGTCACAGAAAATAGAATTTTATCTTGTTATTTTACACATTCAAACTCATGTTTTCCTTTATTGCAAAGTCAAAAGCACTGTGTTTCAGCAGATTAAAATACAAAGTATAAAAAAAGAAAGTCAGGGTTTTAATACATTCAGAGAATATTTTTAAGAGAAAGGAAAATATTGTTTTATCTCAGCATAACTCATTGGTGGGCTTTTCTGAGGGTGTAATTATACACAAACACCAAGTGTGGATTTCACAGAAATAACATAGCATTTGTAGTTCTATTTCATCTTCATACCACAATAAGTTGTGGATGCTTTTCCAAATTACCCAATATTATTCTCTAACATTATTTGATTTGCTACATGAGATTTTCATATAGAAGATACTCTTATGGTTGTTTTCAATTTTGATCACATTTCTCTTTAATTTGCAACTATCACATACAATGGGATTTTATTTTGTAAATTGATTGTATGTGATCTGTCTACTCCACATAGTCCAGTACATCACTATGTCTAATAATTCTTGTTATTCATTAGTTATTATTATTAGTTTGTTTAGACTCACAGAACTATACCTTCAGAATTCACAGAGATAATCAAATTGATGAGTTTTATTAAACACATTGCCCCAACCACTTGCTAATTCAAATTTACTCTCTCATTGTCTGATTTGAAAAAATATTAATGGCAGTCTAGAAAATTCAAATTCACTTTCTCATTGTCTGATCTGAAAAAAAATCTGGACCAACATTAATTTTATTACAATTCCAAGTTTTTATTTTCATATGAACCATGATACTAGCTTTCATTTGTATTCCTACTCATATACATAGGCTTTATTTTACCATTGCTTTCGTTCCTCTGATTATATTCCAGGATATCAAAGATAGATAGATAGATAGATAGATAGATATAGACAGAGAGATAGATATAGAGAGATAGATGATAGAGATAGATGATAAATAGATAGATATACACATAACTATTCAATTCTATTTTATTAACATAATTACTCTTCAGGTGTTGCTTTTTACTTCAGTTATTTCATAAATACCTTATGCATATAAAGGAATATCAGTTCCCTTTCCATGTTGCTTATGAGATAAACTCAGATAACTCAGCACTGGGAACACTTTATGTAGGGAGGTGTATTGTCCCAGAATTGGGGAAGAAATACTCCTTCCTCCCTCATTATCTCCTCTTCTATATTATTTGCATTTCCAAAAATCTTACCTACCTTACATACTTTACAATTGCATTCTATTGCATATAGCTGTTCACACATTTTTAAATAATTACATTATTCTATTAGATGGAGTAAGGTGTCGCTGCCATTGCTGCTGGGGACAAAGGGTGAACCAATGCAACAGTGATACTCACACGACAATATGTTGGAAATTTAATTGTTCAACTGGGAAGTGAGAGCTGAGGGGGAAGTGGGAGAAAAATGAGGGAAGGGGTAATAATTTTGACAGATAATATACTCAATACCTTACCTATGAAACTGTAACCCCTCTGTAAATCACTTTGACAATAAAATTTAATTATATTTTTTTAAAAAAGAGTGTTTTGCCTTGTTGTACACACTGGTTTCCAAAACTTCCTGAGCTCAAGCAATCTTCAAGATCCAGCATGCTATGTGTTGATATGTTCGAGGGTGCACACTTGATTGGTAGTGCTAGGATTTAATCCCAATGCTTCATAAATACTAGCCAGATGCTTTACAAGTCCTTTTTGCCCCCAATCCTTTCGGCTCTGGCTATTTGTGAAATAGGCCAGCACTCTTTTGTCCCCACCAGAGTGGATTGTCACCCTCCTATGCGTGTATTCCACTGTAGTTGGGATAGCAGATATATGCCACTATGCCCAATCTTTTCTGTTCATAGGGGAATCTCAGAAACTTTTTACTGGGGCTACCATGGAGCTGCAGTACTTGGGATCACTGTCTCTAGAACAGCAAGGGTTACACACGTCATCCAGTCATCCATCTGTACTGGCACCAAGCAAGGATTTTAAAATTATTCCATTATTATAACAACAAACATTTCATAAAGCATAATTTTACACTAGTGTATAACACCTTTAGAAAAATACCAAAAATGAGTAGGTTTTCTGGAGGAAAATGTATAGATTTTTTTATATTCCAGTTATTTCTTAATTGGTTCCAAAATATGGTTCTGATTATGGCCATAAATTGCATATGAGGAACAATATGGTAGTATAGGAAACTGATGAATGAGCATCAGCATTCATTAGTGAGCAGCAACCAAGCACCAGGGCTGGGATGTGAATGAAGGTTTTCTTTAAGGAAATAAAATGCCAAGATAATTCAGAGAGTAAAGGAATAGCTAGAGTTATCCTAAGAACAAGATCCAGACAATTCCAGGCACAGGGAATTTTTCAAAGTCTCAGATGAATGAGAGAGCTTACAGGTTCAGGGCTGGCTGCTTTCCATGATTGAATTAGTTTATAGTGATATTCTACTTTACAAATTAATCCTTTCTCTCTTTCAGAGTAATTCTATGAGGTCTTGGCAAGCATAATTACCCAGGGAGTTAAATGAGTTGAAAGTTTATGTCTAGTAAGAATGCAAAACTTAAAACTGTTTTGAACTTTACCTGTTTACAAATGAACACATTTCTAGGAGCCCAACAGTCATGTCCCAATAAAAAATGTAAAGTTTAAAGACTGAAGTCATTTTCTTGTGTGTTTGTTAGTACCAAAGTCATGTTGCGTTTTGAAAATGACATAATGTTGACTCATTATAAAATAGTTTCCGCTGAAACAAAATGGCTTTTAAGAGCTCAAAGTGTAAGTGCTTATGACTGTAGTGTTGAAAGTTTGGTCCTGAAACTTAATATGTACCTATCATTCTAAATATCCTTCCTCTATTATATTTGCAAGGAAATGGTTGAGCTTTAAGATTAAGTAGTTAATACTCTCTGATAATACACATTTTCCAAAGTTACATGGCTTCATCTGAGCTACACAAGGGAGTTTAAGAAAATAGCTGTGGGGGTTTAAAATACAAGTTGTATTTAACTTATTCATAAACCACAAAGATGATTTCACAGTAATGATTTCAATATTGAAAACTGTAGTATATATCTAAACCTCCCATTCTGCAGAATACACATTTTTCAATACTCACCAGACCCTATTATATTCCAACCCAAGTATAATGTTTTTTTTTTCTTTTCATAACAATGGAATTACCTTGATGTCAAGGGGAAACAAAATCC